>NC_066893.1:28045546-28050546 GCF_022985175.1 Labeo rohita
AGAAGGGGGGGTTTAGCAGAGAAAGTCAGCTCTGTGTACTGGATGGCACTGTTAATGCGGGGGCTTTCATTTGTCGTTTGTTGTTTTTTCCCCTCTTTGCTCTTTTTCACACACATTTTCCCCCCTGTGGTTCAAAGCATTTTTCTTGCTTTAATTCTTTGAAGATATTGATTTGGTTCACAAATGTTTCCTTTGCTCTCAATTTTGTTTTCCTTAAGCCGTTTCCACCACTGACTTAAAAATAAAAAAGGTAATTGTGACTTCTCTCACAGTTCTCACTTTTTTTTTTTCCTCAGAATTGCATGATACAAACTCGCCATTCTGACTTTTTCTGAGAGTTGTTAGTTATAAAGTCAGAATTGCAAGACAAACTCGCAATTCTGAGAAAAGAAGTTTGTATTTTGTGATTCTGACTTTTTCTCACGAATGCAAGTTTGTATCTTGTAATTTTGGCTTTTCTCGCAAATGCAAGTTTGTATCTCGCAAATCCCAAATGCGTTTGTAACGATCCTAACCGAGGAAGAAGGGTCTTACCTAGCAAAACGATTGGTTATTTTCATAAAAATAATACAATTTATATACTTTTTAATGTCAAATGCTCGTCTTGTCTTATTCTGCCTGAACTGTTTTTGTTCCGGTTCATGACAGTTAGGGTATGTTGAAACTCTCATCTCATGTTCTCCCTCAACTTCAAAATCGTCCTATATCGCTGTTTTACCTTTTGTGTTAAGGGTGTTTGATCTTTGCATGTTCACTTTGCAAAGACTGGGTCGGATCTTCTGCAGCGATGTAGGATGATTTTGAAATGATTTTTGAAGTTGAGGGAGAAAATACGACTGGAGTTTTTCAACATAGCCTAACTGTCTTGAGCCAGAATACACTGAGTTCAGGGAGAGCAAGACAAGATGAGCATTTAAAATTAAAAAGTATTTAAACTTTATTATGTTTATGAAAATAACCAATTGTTTTGCTAGATAAGACCCTTCTTCCCTGGCTGGGGTCGTTTACAACTGCATTTGGGATTGTTTGAAGCCACATTTAAACTGCATTTTGAAATTTCAAAATCAGGGCACCATATCAGTCCATTATATGGAGAAAAATCCTGAGGTGTTTTCTTCAAAAAACAATTTCTTTATGGCTCTAGAGAGATAGACATGAACATCTCGGATGACAAGGGGGTGAGTACATTATCTGTAAATTGTTGTTCTGGAAGTGGACTTCTCCTTTAATCAGACGACACAGATTGTGTCCAACAGGTTTTGTCAGCAAAGTTTTGATCATGTTGATCATTTAAAGGCTTTGTGAATGTATGAAATATGACACAGGGTTATAATGTAACACTTTTTGGAATCTGAAGAACGGATGATTGTACAGTTCTGATTTATTGACTGATCCAGATTCATTTTCAAGTCTCTGTGTTTGTGAGACGCTCTTCTTGGGCGCTTGCGCGTGACATGGTGGCGTAAAAGTGTTTTCCGTCCCGCTGCCCCCAGTGGTCAGGCCGATGGTTGACATCTCTGTACATACCAATTTAGTGCCTCAAATGTGGTCAGCAGAGCAGGTTCCAGAGGCCACTCGAACTCAAATTACAGACAGTTTTTGGTTTCCATGAATCAGATTTTTAGTCACCCCTGCTCTCTAATTATAGGCCAGGGCAGTTAGAGCCCCATTTGTTTTATGACCTTCGAGATATTACCGGATTCAGCCTTTGCTAGTCCAAGTGCTCGCATGCTGGAACAGAAGAATTATTGTGGCAAAAGTCCGTTTAGATTGGAAAAACAGTTTGCAGAACTGAGTAAACACTAGCTGCATCACATGCAAAGTGTGCGAGTGTCTAATTACGCCAATTATTTGACCGTTTTAATCCACTTTGAATTCAACCAACCTTGTCCGAGTTGCCATCTGACACCTCCTCATTGTGCGTTTAAAGAAAACAGGCCTCCATAAATCAACATCGCATGAGCGGCGTGTTTTGGCTGGCAGCGTGAAAGTGTTTTGGTTAAAGCGCTGCTCTCTTTCTGCGTTTGTTTTTCAGCCATTGATTGGCTAGCAGACTTTGTTTTCTCATGCACTGGAATGCAACGATTCTTTCATTCAGGATGTGAGGCTGACAAGAGGATGTTTAAAGTCTGCTAACACCTCTTTCTTTCTCAACTGACTTGCGTTTTCTTTTTTTTTTTTTCCCCTTCACCCTCCAGATCTGAGCTGTTTACATGGCTCGGATTAACGGCGCTAACCTGAAAGCCTCTTGGAGTGAAGTACATCTAAACATAACGTGACGTTTGTTAAACTGTGTCGACGCACTGAAAGGTGTTGATTGATGATTGGTTTTAAAGCATCATGGTGTTCCCTTTGCTTTTGGCTGCAGTGAAATTCTTGCTAGATCATCTTTTTGTTTTACTATCTTTTTTTTATACGCCAATATTATGGATTTTTTAAAATCATTTTAAGTTAGTATTTTAAGTTAAAGTTAGTATTCAAAAACATTAATATTTATAAATAATTAATAGAATTGTAATCTTTCAATGCAAGTGTTATTTTAATGACTACAACTAATATTTTGCACTCTTAAAAACATGTACATATACAACTTTGGATTTTAGTGTTTACGGATTTGTTTTGATTTTAGACAGTTAATTTATTATAAAATATTAAAATGTTTATTTATGTTTGTTTAAATAATATTTAGGTAAAATATCATCATAAATATTATGTTTTAATCTTAGCCTTGTCATATTGGCAAAAAATGTAATGTAGCATTTAAAATTAATTTGTACTGTTTTATTTTTCATATATTTTTATATGCAATATTTGAAAAAAGGCTGTAGGTAAAATATAATAGAATTGTGATCTGTTTTATTCTTTAATACTGCACTCTAAAATAAAAAAAACATTTAAAATAATTGTTTTTCAGTTTTATTTTTATATATTTTTTATTTTATTATAAGAAAATAAATCTTATATTTCTTAAAAAAAAAATTTAATGGTGTTTAGACAAAATATCATAGAATTGTCTAAGCATATCTGAAATAATTTTAATATTGTGCATTCCTAAATAAAAGCTTGTAGCATTTAAAATGCTAGAATTTATTGTTCTATTTTTCATATATATTCTTCATATGCATTATTTAAAAAAAAAAAGTTGGAGACAAAATATCATAGAATTGTAGTGAATTTTACTATATCTGCAAGAATTTTAATATTGTGCATTCCGAAAGTAAAATCTTGTAGCATTTAAAATAGTTGATTTTTATGGTTTTTTTTAAAGTAATTTTTATTTTATTATATTTTATCTATTTAAATAAACAATAAATAATAATATAAAACTTGTATGTATTAAATTATATTTAATTTTTTTAGTATATTTGTTTAAATTAGTTGGTATATTTATTTAAATAGTATTTCGACAAAATATCATAGAATTGTCGAAGTGTATTGGCAATAATTTTAATATTGTGCACTAAAAGCTTGTAGCATTTAAAATGATTTATTTTTATTTTTTTTACAGTTTTATTTTTCATATTTTTTGAAAATATATATATATATATATATATATATATATATATATAT
Organism: Labeo rohita; assembly: GCF_022985175.1. Taxonomy (NCBI): domain Eukaryota; kingdom Metazoa; phylum Chordata; class Actinopteri; order Cypriniformes; family Cyprinidae; genus Labeo; species Labeo rohita. The sequence continues at coordinate 28,049,117 of NC_066893.1, forward strand.
ATATATATATATATATATATATATATATATATATATATATATATATATATATATGTATGTATATATATATGTATATATATATGTATATATGTGTGTGTGTTTTTAAAAAGCTGTATACAAAATATTATAGAATTGTAATCTATTTTAAACTAACTGTATAGGCAGGGATTCTAATATAGAATTTTAATTTATTGATTTTTACTGTTACTATTTTTTGTGTAGTTTTTATTTTATTATATTTATTTAAATAAATAATAAAATAAAACTATATTGTAAAAATTATAACTATATAATAAAATTATATTGTGCGCTCCTAAATAAAAGCTTGTAGCATTTTTGAAATGATTGATTGTGATCTTATTTTGTGTATAATTTTTATTTTATTATATACAATATTTGTTTATTTTTAAAATAATATGTAGGCAGAATATCATAGAAGTGTATCAGCAATCATTTTAATATTGTGCACTCTGAAATAAAAGCTTGTGATGTTTCAAATGATTGATTTGTACAGTTTTATTTTATATAATTTTTACTTTTTTTTGTAAAAAAAAATAACATTTAGACAAAATAGCACAGAATTATAATCTAAGTATATCGCCAATAATTTTAATATTGTGCACTCTGAAATAAAAACTTGTAGGGCAGTTTTGTTTTTTTAGAATTTTCATAGTTGTTTGTTAATAAATTGTTACTATCATGCGCTCAAAATTAATAATCTTTTATACTGCAACACTAGGTTGCATTTGCCATTTTCCTCATTGCTCTCAAATGTCAGTGCTATTTGTGTTCTTATCGCAGGAGAGGAATATCCCGTGTTTGCAACCACAAAGCACATCTCAAAGGTGCAGCAGCTTGTCTTGGCAGGCGCCCTTGGGTTTTTTCCCTGCTAACATTTTGAAGTGATGGAGCACACCCACCTCTGCGGTCATTCTGTTGTGGCTAGACGTTACTGTGCTCCCCGAGCACGAGGCATCTGCTATTTCCATCCGCTTGTTGCTCACGGTCTTGCAGTTCAAGTTAATGTGGGACACTCATTTAACTGATGTGATTTCCGCGTTTCGCCTCCCCAAGACGCCAGATCACCCATGTATCTGATTTTCTAGCACCACTGGGGGAGATTCCTTTCTTTTCGTTTCGTCATCCTCCAAAGGGTTTGGCTTTTCTACGCTGGTTGCCTGATTCTTTCCAGACCCGAACGGGATCCCCCTAGTCCTTCTCCATTGGCAAAGAAAGGGTTCCCGAGTCCTTTTACAAGCGTCCTATCAAGTGTCACTCTCGCTTGGGTCGCCCATCTACTCTGAAGCAGCAGATCGTGTTTCTTTCCTGTCGAGGTATTCGTTTCACGCAATTGTACTTGATAAGTAAAGCCTGTCGTCGGCCCAGATTACGATGTCTTTTTGGGGTGAATTAAATGATAGTTTCAGAAA
>NC_066893.1:28053046-28090546 GCF_022985175.1 Labeo rohita
TATTTTATTTAGTTGGTAAAAAAATTGACTTTATTCTTGTAATTTTGACTTTATTCCCAAAATATTTCAACTTTATATTCATAATTTTGACTTTCAACTTTATTCTTGTAATTTTGACTTTATTCTCAAAATATTTAGACTTTATTCTCATAATTTTGACTTTCCACTTTATTCTTATAACTTTGACTTTGTTCCCCAAAATATTTTGACTATATTCTCGTAATTGACTTTCAACTTTATATTTGTAATTTTGACTTTATTCCCAAAATATTTCTGCTTTATTTTAGTAATTTTGATTTTCAACTTTATTCTCATAATTTTGACTTTACACTTTATTCTTGTAATTTTGTCTTATCCCGAAAACATTTTGACTTTATTCTCGTAATTGTGACTTTCAACTTTAAATTTGTAAGTTTGACTTTATTCCCAAAGTATTTCGACTTTATTCTAGTAATTTAGATTTTCAACTTTTATTCTTGTAATTTTTGCTTTATTCTTAAAGTATTTTGACTTTATTTTAGTAATTTTGATTTTCAACTTTATTCTCATAATTTTGACTATTCCCAAAATATTTTGACTTTATTTTAGTAATTTTGATTTTCATCTTTATTCTCGTAATTTTGACATTATTCTCAAAGTATTTAGACTTTATTCTCATGATTTGAACTTTCCACTTTATTGTCGTAATTTTTACTTTATCTCAAAATATTTAGATTTTTTTTGTAACTTTAATTTTCAACTTTATTCTTGTAATTTTGACTTTATCCCATTATATTTCGACTTTATTTTAGTAATTTTGTTTTTCAACTTTATTCTCATAATTTTGACTTTCCACTTTATTCTCGTAAAATATAAAAATATTCCACTTTATTCTCGTAAAATCTCAAAATAATTCTTCTTTTAGTAATTTTGATTTCCCACTTTATTCTCGTAATTTTGACTTTATCCCATTATATTTCGACTTCATTTTAGTAATTTTGATTTTCAGCTTTATTCTCATAATTTTGACACTCCACTTTATTCTCGTAAAATATAAAAATATTCCACTTTATTCTCGTAAAATATCTCAAAATATTTCTTCTTTATTTTAGTAATTTTGATTTTCCACTTTATTCTCATAATTTTGACACTTCCCAAAATATTTCGACTTTTAGTAATTTTGATTTTCAACTTTATTCTTGTAATTTTGACTTTATTCTCAAAGTATTTAGACTTTATTCTCATGATTTGAACTTTCCACTTTATTGTCGTAATTTTGACTTTATCCCAAAATATTTCGACTTTTTTTGTAACTTTAATTTTCAACTTTATTCTCGTAATTTTGACTTTCCACTTTATTCTCGTAATTTTGACTTTATCCCAAAATATTTCAACTTTATTTTAGTCATTTTGATTTTCAACTTTATTCTTGTAATTTTGACTTTATCCCATTATATTTCAACTTTATTTTAGTAATTTTGATTTTACACTTTATTCTCGTAATTTTGACTTTATCCCATTATATTTCAACTTTATTTTAGTAATTTTGATTTTCAGCTTTATTCTCATAATTTTGACTTTCCACTTTATTCTCGTAAAATATAAAAATAGTCTACTTTATTTTCGTAAAATATCTCAAAATAATTCTTCTTTATTTTAGTAATTTTGATTTTCCACTTTTTTCTCGTAATTTTGACACTTCCTAAAATATTTCGACTTTTAGTCATTTTGATTTTCAACTTTATTCTTGTAATTTTTATTTTATCCCATTATATTTCGACTTTATTTTAGTAATTTTGATTTTCAATTTTATTCTCGTAATTTTGACTATTCCAAAATATTTCGACTTTATTTTAGTAATTCTGATTTTGACCTTTATTCTCATAATTTTAACTTTATTCTCAGAGTATTTAGACTTTATTCACATCATTTTGACATTTAACTTTATTCTCGTATTTCAGACTTTCAGCTTTATTCTCCTAATTTTTGAATTTGTTCTCAAAATGTTTTGACTTTATTTTTATATTGCTACGACTTTATTCTCTTTTGGGCCCTTTATGTTTAAGAATGTAGAGGCGAATAAAAATAGCGTTAAAGCTGTTTGTTCAAATTTTTTAACAAAAGCTTGTAGCATTTGGCTGGCGCTTTTATCCAAAGCAACTTGCGTTGGCTTCATTTTATCAGTTCATGCGTTCCCTGGGAATCGAATGTGCGACCTCGGCATTGCAAACGCCAGCTGCTTTATCAATTACAGGCCTCTTCTGCTGATTGCCTTTGGTGAACAAGCGGTGAGTCACAATAGGAACAAATGTTTATGCTGTTTCAGTCGTCTCTCATTAACAACCAGCCACATCTTGTCTTTCCGCTTTCTATTTATCTTCCACTTGTACAGATTTTTGCTGTTTTGTTATGCATATTTTATAGTTATGAAACAGCATGATCCTAAAAGCAATTCAATGTATTTTTGGTGGAGAATCAGATCTCAGAAATTGACTTTGATTTGCAGTGACGTTCTCTTGTATAATCAGAAACTTGAGTTTAATTCAGTGGTTGTTCTTAAATAGTCTGATTGTGCTGCATGATTGATATAAAGCAGTTGTTTGGTCAGTGTTGTCAGCCGAACCCATTTATCTCAAACTCGAGAGCAGAAGGATGCATGTCGACAGAGAAATAGACTAATTACTTTGCAGTAGTTAAAGTTCATTTTAAATGAAATTGGCACATTTATCTCTGCTTTTAATTCTTTGTCACTCACCGAAAAGCTTTAATTCAATTCAACAAAAGCCCATAATTAGATTATCAAACGGGCTCATGTGTGGAGTGCTGAATTTGTGAAATGGACTGGTCGCGGTGGGGACGGGTCGGGAGGAACAGCTGCGGCAGCTTATTATGAACCTTAAGCATTAAAGCATCGTTGGCCATGAGTAATAATCACAGGGAGCGCTAATGGTTCTTGGCATTAAGGTTAAATAATCCCAGGCTCTGTACTGTGTTCACACACTTCACCCTCGCCAGTCTGATAATTGCTATAATTGAACGTAGTGGTTTGACGTTGAGCCTCATGTCGGCTTATGCTTTCATAGCTGTCTGTTTACAGCCACTGTGTTTGTCCTCGCCAACTTATTTGAAATGAATGTTAATGAATGATGAGCTTTAATAATGATAACCTCGTTCACATCTTACCATGAATCAAATTATTACACTTGAATCAAATGTAGGTCGTTCAGATCAGTAGTCTTTTATTATTGTTATTGTTATTATCATTATTAATAGTAGTAGTAATTTATTTATATTTTTGTTTCTTTTTTTAATGTATAACATTATGTGCAATAATAATGAATTATATTAACAATCTCTAAAGAATTTATTATTATATTAATATTAAATATTATTATTATTATTATTATTATTCATAATTAATATTATTATTACTATTAATCATAGTAGTAATGTCGTTATTTATGTTTTTGTTTATTTTAATTATGTGCAATAACAATGAATGTTGTTAATAATTGTATTAAATATTATTATTATTATTGTTATTATTATTATTATTATTATTATATAGTATAATTAATAATTAAATACTAATATGTTTTTTGTGAATTTGATATTACTACAACTACTACTAACATTTTTATGTGCAATAATGAATTGTATCAACAGTCATTAAAGAATTGTATTTACAATTATTATATTAATATTTACTATATGATTATTATTATTACTTATTATTAATAGTAATATATATTTTTTATTTAAATTTACTACAACTACTATGACTACTCATAACAATAGTAGTAGTAATAATAATAATGTTATTTATATAATAAAATTTTATACATACAAGTAAAAATATATTTATGCTTGGCTACTATTATTATTATTATTATTATTATTAATGCTAATATTAATATTTATATTTTTTGCATTCATGTATCTACTGTTTTTTGCATCAGTTTAATGTTATGTATATAATTAAAAAATTATATAATAAAATACATTTATGTAATAAAAATATATATGATGTTTTTAATAAATTTATTACAAGTAAAAAATATTCTAGGTTATTATTATAGTAGTAGTAGTAGTAGTAGTAATATTTATATTTTTATGTATTCATGTATATAGTGCAATAATAATTTTCACTTATATTAACTTTCACTTACATTAATAATATTAAATATTATTGTGGTGTTGTTGTTGTTGTTATTATTTTTATTATTATTATTATTATTATTATTAATGGTAATATTTTAGTTTTTTTGCGTTAATTTGACAATAACTGAAGAATTTTATATTACTACTGCTACTACTAATAATAATAATGTTATTTATATAATTAATTTGATATTGATATTATATAAATAAAATAATATAGTTTATATTTATTATAGGTTGTTATTATTATTTTTATTTTTATTATTATTATTATACTTTATAAAAATTTACCTATAACTGGAGAATTTTTATAATTAAATAATAATAATAATAATAATAATAATAATATGTGTGGCTTAGTTATATATTAATGTATGTATAATATGTTCATAATGTATTTATAATGTTATTTATATATTTATTAAAATGGTTAAAGTACAGTAGTAATTGAATGCTTTTAAATCGTCCTACAGGTGTGATTCCTCTTGCAGTTTTAACGAACAGTGTTTTGATTTGGTCCTATTATGATGTAATCGTCACACGCTAACAGAATCATTTCTGAAATGTCCCACAGATGGAGTCCCGGTCTCCACGCCGGCACCACCACCGCTCCACCTCCTCGCTCCTGTCGGCAACAGCGACATCTCCTCCTCGTGTGAGCAGATCATGGTCCGCACGCGCTCCGTGGCCGTCAACACCTCCGACGTGGCTTTGGCCACCGAGCCCGAATGTCTGGGTCCCTGTGAACCTGGCACCAGCGTCAACCTGGAGGGCATCGTCTGGCAGGAAACTGAGGACGGTAAGGGCCAGATGGATGTCTGTTAAACACTCAATCGCTGTTATATTTACTGTTTAAAGTGAAGACTAGGGCTGCTCGATTTTGGGGGAAAATCTAATTGCTAGTTTTCTACAATACGTGATCTGCTTCAGGTTTTGTATGCTTGTTTGTAGGGCTGCACAGTTTGGTAAAAAATATTTTGACTATAGAAGTCTGCAGGGTGCCTTTAGAGTTTCACTCTTGTTAATAACAGATAGTTTATAAGTGTTTTTGGGAAGACGGATGGGACATGTTGCGTTTTCGAATGCACATAAGCATCCGAAACTCAGAACAGATGCAGAGATGCGAAACCAAGCTGCTCGTGAGACCCTGAAAACACTGGATCATGAGCTGCTCTGTTTTAAACAGTTTTAGTATCACTGAGATATCATTATATTTTTTTATTAATAGTGTGAATTAGCTTATTTTTTATATATAATTTTCATTTTTATTATAATTAAATTTTAGTAATTTTGTTGTTTTATTTTAGGACGTTAAGTTAAACTAAATGAAAATGAGAAATACAAAAACGTTTTTCAATATTTCATTCATCCACTTAAAATTTGTCAAGTAGCTTTTTTAAATGGTTTTATTTAACATTTTCATGATTTAAGAATAAAATAAACACTAGTGAAAATTTGATTTAGAAAAATAATTTTTTTTAAAAAAAAAATAACTAATGATTAAATTACTACAATTTTTACTGTAATTGAAATGAAGAATAAAAGTGTTTTATCAGTGCGGTACTATTATATTTTTTTATTAATAGTTTGAATTAGTTTTTTTGGCTGGCTCATTATAATTTTAAAGTTTTAGTAATTTTGTTGTTTTTGACAATTTTTTGGTCTATATATTTTTAATTCCGTTTTCTTTCAGTTTTACTTATTTTAGTTTGTGAAGTTAAACTGAATGAAAATAAAAAATAAAAATAAAACGTTTTTAAATATTAAATTTTTTGCCAGTTAACATTTGTCAAATGACATTTTTTTTAAAAAAAAGGTTTTAGTTAATTATAATAACCCTGAGTATAAAAATAATGAACAAAACAATGAACAAAGAGCTGCTCTTATCTTTAACTAAAACTAAAATATTATTATTATTTCAAATTATTTAAAATAAAATAAAATAAAATAACAAAAATTATATTTCAGCTAGTTGCCAAAAAACTAACAATAAAATTACTAATATTTAGCTAAAAATTACAGGAAAAAAAAAAAAAAATATATATATATATATATATATATATATATATATATATATATATAAACAGTTTTAAACAGCTTCAGTAGTATTAGAGTACTGTACTTTTATATTTTTTATAAATAATATAAAATTTATAGTTCGAATTTTATTTATTTATTTATTATCATCAACTAAAACTAAAACCGTTTTCATTTAAAATAAACACTCATTAATATATATATATATATATATATATATATATATATATATATATATATATATATATATATATATATATATATATATATATATATATATATATATGTATGTATGTATGTATGTATGTATGTATGTATGTATGTGTGTGTGTGTGTGTGTGTGTGTGTAAACATTTTCAGACAGTTCCCAAAAAACACAAATGGTAAAAGTACTCAAATACTAATATTAAAATGAAAAAAATAATTTAAACAGTTTTTGTATCACTGAGATACTATTGCAGTTTTTTTAATTAATAATTTGAATTAGTTTTTTATATTTTGTTTCATAACAATTTTAGTAGTTTTAGCAATTTCATTGTTTGTCAATTTTATTATTATTTTTTGTCTATATATTTTTAATTCATTTTTCAGTTTTAGTTATTTTAGAGTTTTAAATATTTTATTTTATTCCAGTTAACATTTGTCAAGTAACATTTTTTAAACGGTTGTAGTTAACTATAATAACCCTGAATATAAATATAATGAAAAACAATGAACACAGAGCTGTACTTTACTAAATGAAAATGATAATTTTTTTTACAGAAATTTTTTTTACATTTTTCATTTAATGCCAGTTACCATATAAATATATATATATATATATATATATATATATATATATATATAGCTAACTATAATAATTTGGAATATAACATTTAAATCTAATTCAAAATATGAATAAAAACTAGTATATCTATAATACTTTTTGCTGTCTTCCACCACAATAAACAAATCAAATCACATTCACTGAAGCCCTGCCCTCTAAAACATTTACAGTTGGCTAGTTTTCTGATTGGCTGATTCTGTGATTCGCTTATTTTTGTGAGCCATCAAGGATGTTTAATACATGGTTTCCCCAAAAAAGTTGCTTGCAGGATGTTGCGCATGTATAAATAATCAAGCCTGTGCTTGTTACCAATCTAGTGAAGTGCACACTAGGGAGAACGCACTTATATTTGCTTGTTTAGCTTCCTGGACACTAATTCCAGCTTGGCTTCGAGCTGTAGCAGGTGATTGACAGAAACGCTGCTGTTTGCCTCATTACGCAATGCTTTTTTTTCCCCATAAAACTGATGCTTTGCATCTAGGACCGGTGCCAGTGTGTTTAGATCTACGCATCAGGACTGACTCGCTGTAGCCATTTGTGTGTATGTGCTGTAAACAAACAAAATCCAGACGTCGCAGCTTGTCAGTTTGTCCATCTGATAAAGCTTAACCTCTCTTGGTTTTTCTTCCTCAGTCCTCTGAAGTTTTCCGTGTGTGTTATTTGCTTGCTGTCAAACCCTCCCCTCAGGCGAGTTTTATTTTTTTTATAGACTAGCGGGCATTTATAGGCAAATTAACCTGACAATAGAGCTCCCGTTTTTGCAGGGTAATGGTGCTGTATGTTGTAACACGAGCAAGTCTTGCTCTGCTATTTGGCTGATGTCTGTTATTTGAACACCCGGCCGTGTTTCCTCTTTGTTGCGATAATGCAGAATCACTGCGACTGACAATTTCAGGCAAGGTCATAAGGCGCCGCACAGCTCGTACTTTCACCTTCGCCTACTCGTTCCATTAGCTCCATTAGTGCACAGAAATTGTGCTAGTTCACACCACATCAAATGCTTCCTGTCTTCCCCGTTCTCTTCGTATCTCCATCCGTCTCGCTTTACCTCCAGTGCTGATGATTCAGTGCTGAGGTCTCGTGGCACAGCGGCCTCCATTTGACAAATGCAGAAAATAAGCCAGAGGAAAGTCTGGAAGCGCCTCCAGAGAGGGTCACAGGAATGAGCAATAACAGCCAGACCAGCATGTCTTGCAGTTGGAGGCTGCGGAGTTGTTAGAGACGTCTCTGTTTGGATGCCCGGAGGCTTTCTGAGCTCTTTGGAGACATGGGTAATGGATGGACTTCTGTTCCATCTGATCTACTGTGGCTTAAATAAAACTAGTATGGCGTTAAATGCATTTGACTAAACAAACATGCTGCAATTCCTAAACTGGTATAATTTAGGTTGCATTCTTTTTTTTATTTTTAATGCAAGTGGGTTGTGAATTACCATTTTAATTAAAGTTGCAAGCCACACTGTGGCTTTAGGAAAACAGCAAACACTGCAATATGCATTTAACATGGTAAATATAGAAAGAATATAACAAAGTCATTTATATGTGTTACACCTGGTGGCGCTATGACTATACCTGAATATTGGCATATTGGCCAGGACTTTTATCAAACGTGAAGTTTGGGGCAGATTGAACATGGTATGTTTAAGTTAGTGTAAAACATGACATCCTTTTGCCAGCAGGTGGCGCTATGATTATAACTGAATATTGGCTTTTAGATGTCTTCAAGCCAGGACTTTTATGAAACATGTGAAGTTTGGGGCAGATCGGACATTGTATGGCTGAGTTATACTTTCTTTTCCATGGCGAAACATTGAACTTTGTCAGGCCGTTACGGACATGCCCCTTTAACGAAAACTCAAGATCTTCGCAATTTAACATTGCAAAGGCCTTTAGAGTAGACTGTCCAAATATAATGTTGATGTCATTAAATCTTAAGATCATAAGAGGAGTTTGTTACTGCGTAAAACATGTTTCCTTTTGCCAGCAGGTGGCGCTATGACTATGGCTATAACTGAATATGGGCATGGGCACGTGTTCAGGACAGGACTCTTATCAAACATATGAATTTTGGTGCAGATTGGACATTGTATGCCTGAATTATAGCAACTTCCTGTGTCGTGGCGAAACATCGAAGTTTGTCAGGCCTCCACGGACACGCCCTTCAGCGAAAACTCTAATTTAATGTCACAGAGGGCTTTAGATTAGACTGACCAAATTTGGTGTTGATCTGTTTAAATCTGAAGGAGGAGTTTGTTTAAAAACAACGCCTGAAAATGGAAAAAACGGCACTTGCTGAGAAAATTTAAAATAACAGACTTCCTGTTGGGTTTGGAGTTCGTGTTACATGTGTATACTGAATTTCATACATGTATGTGAAACAGCTCTATGGGCACTTTGTTGAAATATTATAGATGGCGCTATTGAGCTATTTTGCCACACCCAATTCTGAAATTTTGTACATTTTTACCACTTCTGGTGTGTGTGCAAAGTTTCATGAGATTTCAAGCATGTTTAGGCCTTCAAAAATGCTATCATTTTGGGGAAGAAGAAACTGAGCATCTTCACACTATCAGTGCCCAGGCCCTAATAACTCATTTAAAAAGGATCAGTAATGGCTTTTGTGGTAAATGTTTCACAATTAAAACTGACAGGTCTTGCAGTTGTAGGTGTTAGCAATCAGAATAAATCACGCCAGCTAATAGAAGTTTACTTGCACAGCTGGCTAGTTTTTCTGCATCACTGGTGCATGAATTATTCTGCATATGCATGTGATTCTCATCCAAAACGTTGCATTCTCTTTAACTAAAGTCATGTTCATTTGCACCTAAAGGCTAAACAGCCTCTTTGCATTGTAATTTGACTACCAAATACTGACCTTTGGGGCGGCGGTATTTAAAGAGAACCGTGCAGATCAAAGATCAGCCTCCTCCTGGGCTGTCAGCATGAGGAGATGGAAGTGCCCCTGACCTGGCTCCTCCATCAGCCCGTGACAGCTTATCAAAACCAGAGCGGCTAACGGGAGGTTCACGGAGACTGGGCGAGGAAGCAAGAAGCTCAGGGAAAGTGACATTTTGCCAGAGCGGCGTAGCAACATGCGTTTCTGCGCCAGGAGTCTCGTCTCTTGTCGACCCCACCTGCTGACACTCTCAAATGTCAGCCTGAAATCTTCCAGTGCTTTATGGCTCCTGGAGTTCCTTGCCAGAAAAACATCCCTGTGGTGAGTTGGCACGACGCTAGCTTGGCTTTGGCAAAACTACGGGAGCGTTTGCCAGGCCCGAGTTGTTTCGATTCCTGAGTCCGGGTGGCAAACCTCTACACGCATACTGAGTCCTTTCTGTCCTTTTGTGCCAATATCTCCAAGCAAGTTTTTTCTTTCTACTGGGAGTCGGCCATAAACAGTCCTGTGTTAAGCGTCTTCAAAGCATGATGTTCTGGAGTTCAAATAAGCCTTGACCACAAACCCTTTGACTCTTCCAGAGTTGTGTAGCAGGTCTTGAAAGGAAAATGGTGAAGGAGATAAGACAAACTTTGTTCTGGAGAACCGCCAGACCTTTCCAAACAATTAGAGGTTGTTTACTTTGCTGTGAGGAGGTCCTTGGAGTGGTCTAAAAGCTGGTGGCACATTTCCACCTCTCCAACCGGCGTGTCTGTCATAAACACGGAGAAGTTGTCCAAATCCAGAGCAGAAGTCTAGTGTCGTGGCTATTGTCCCCTTTTCCGAAGGAATGTAATGAAGACAGACACTTGACATGTGGATGTCGGCTCAGGCAAGCCGGTCTGGAAAACGCACAAAGAGCCCTGTTGGGCTGTCATGTTTGCCCTGGAGAGTGTGGTATTCATTCCTTTTCTTAGTCTCTCTTGTCTCTTTCTTTTCTCTGTCAGTCAGACGGACCTTGCCGAGCCAAGTGCATACGGAATGCCAGATCTCACCCGTCTTTTTCTCTCTCAGCTTGTGGTCAAGCCTCAACTCGGCCTCGTTCTGCTTTTGGTTTTGTTCCACACTTCCCTTTTCGTCTCTTCCTTTTTCCCTCAGATCTTCCATCAAAGTCTTTCTCCTCCTCGTCTAACAGCTCTTACATTTCGCAGCGGGGATCCAGCTAGCTTTCTCAGTTCCTGTCAGCGCTCGGCAGGCTGTCAATATTGGACAACAATGACCAGATGCAGCTCATTCTCGCTCGCATTTCTCCTCTGGCTTTCGCAAGCTGAAAATCCGAAACTGACAAAGACATGCTAACTAAAAACAACCTCAGCATTTCGTCAGAGTTCAGTTCTGTAATACGAAAGCATATGGACAGATATCGACTGGGAACATGAATTCACTGTTTATTTTCCAGGTTTGAATGGCAAGTTTGGGTACCTTTCTCTCCCTCAGGATACCATCCTCCCATTTTACTCAAGGGTTTATAATTGCCACCTGGCAACCCTTCAGTGTCCACCGGGAAGAAGTGCCGAGGATGGATGTCTGGGGGGAAGGGAATGTTCTCACCCCTCTGCTGAGCACAAGTTACTCAGCTGTGCTAAATCACTGGTGTGGATATAAAAGAAGGGCCCCTTCATGTCCCCTCCCTTCTCCTCTCTCAGGAGACCTGCTCACCTCGGGTCATGTGACCCAGATAATCAGTAGAGGCAGCCACCCGAGCAAGCATGTCAAAGGATCACAACCAATGCTATTTTTAGTTCTTTTTAACATGACTGATTGTTCCTGCACTAGTCTCGTGCAAAAACAGATGTCAAACATCCAAATTAATCAGGATGTCCCATACTCAGAACTTGTGCTCTGCGTTTCACCCATAGAAGTAAACACACACCCAGAGCAGTAGGCAGCCAATGCTGCGGTACCCGGGGAGCAGTTGGAGGTTCAGTGCCTTGCTCAAGGGTCTCACCTGGACATTCACTCCTCACACCTACAATCCCTGCCGGACCTGAGACTCGAACTCACAACCTTTGGGTTACAAATCCAGACACAATAACTTTTGAAACATCTTTGAATGCAGACTCTCCACAAACTTGAGCTCTCGCGAGTGACTTGTTAGCCTGCCTTTGTCTCTCCCGCTCACAATGCTGCCCTTTTCCACCCTCTTTCTCTCCATTTGACCTTTGGCCGGTGAAAAGAGGGGCTACAGGGAATGACGAGTTAAAAGAGAATGGGAAAGGAGGACCTGGGTCAATGCCTCCCTGCACCCAGCGGGACACAGAGGCAGATTACGGGGACCATGCTTGCCCATTAATGAAACTCTTTGCGGGAGAAATTAGACTGGTGACCCAGGCGGTGAGGGCCCCTATGCCTCCCCCCTTTTCTCTTTTGGGCTTGTCAGTTCTTTGTTGCCGATAGGATACTCTTTGATGGGGCTGTTGGGGGAAGGTTGAACCAAGGGGCCTAAAGCGATGGTGATGACCTCTTTATTGCTGAGTGGAAACGGGATATAAGATGACAAGGGCACCGCTCTTTGGATGGAAGGGTGGTGAGATCAGACTTTCATTCTTCCAGTCACTGCCAAGGTTCTCTTTTAGACTAACCCAAATTTAGTACTCTGAATTCACTGTTTGTATTTCCTCCATCCATTTGATCTTGGGTTTCTTTAGGTGTGGTATAAAGGGCCTTTATTCTGGACATCAGCATCCAGTCTTTACGCTATCAATTCCCCATGTCAGTTTCATGTAGTGTAGCTTGTGGTTGTATGTATGTATAAGTGCTACCTGCTCTTCAAAGAAAGGCGAAAACAAACAAACAAGAGCCCTCAGTTGACTAGCGTCAGTCATTCAGGGCATTTTAGTGTCTTTTTCTTAACTCGCTGAGACAGCGAGCTCTTCTCTCAGCCCCAAAAATGAGCCTGCAGTCTTAGTTTGGACTTGTCTGGCACACCAATTTGCTTCTCTTGGCAGCTAAGCAGCACAGAGGTATGCAAAACAGCTATTGGGAAAAACAGCCAAGGCGAGCACAATGAAGCAAGTGCTTTCAGCTTGTTCACCATTACGTTTTCCGTGATCTTGTAATGATTCATCCTCGAAATTTCACTGGGTTAAGAGGCGTACAGTGAAAGTTTGGGCAAGCTCTTGCAAAATCAACAAACAATGACATGGCACTTTAACATGCTGATGGCTGTCACGTCGAATCAGCTCAAAGTGTCCGATTTAGCTGAGCGTGCTTTGGAGCGAGCGCTCTGCTAAGCAAACCAAGTGGCATTAAGATATGTATTCTAGTTTGTTGTTATCCGTGCAGATAACCATTTGCAGAATTGCAGATTGCATAAGACTTAACTGGCATAGAGAGGAGGGAAATGTGTAACGTTGAAAGAATTCACCAGATAAGTGGAACCAACTGCCTGAGGCTCCCTTCCCCAGAGAGAGGGAGAGAGTTACAGCTTGGTTAATGATTGGGCGGCTTTCGAGAGTGAATAAACGGCTGCTTCATGAGCAGATGGAAACAAGGTTGGGTTTTATGTCTCATTGTTTGTAGCCGGTTCCAGCAGCCCTCCAACCCCCAGTTCTCAGCGCCTCGCTTGCCTTAATCTTCACAATTAGGAGCGCTGTCTTAATCTGTCTGCGACCAAACCTGTGAGAACGCTAAGATGATTTACAGGTTATCTGTGACTAATTACAGATGAATGAAGACGTGGGGTGTGGGGAGGTTTTTACTATGCAATGTTCATAGCTCTGTGAAGTGAGGGATTGTTGGCTGGCATTTCATATTTCTTGTTTGTTTTAAAGCATTGTGTTTCATTTGTGTAGCATGTTGTCACTAGAAACATTCCTGCCACATCTTAGACACCTTAGTGTTGGTTATAAAAATGAAACCTAAAAGAGCCATTCTACAGAATTGGTGCAAACTGCTGTCCCATAACCAAAAAACGTATTTAACAAGCATTTAAGTATTCAAATCTTAGTGTATGTTTTAGTCAAGAAGCTCAGGGAAAGTGACATTTTGTTATCAACCGAAAAGCAAAGATGTCACTACCGAAGTGTCACCAAAGGTTTCGGTAGTGACATCTTCGTTTTTTGGATGTTATCCCATAGAATTGTCACTACCGAAACAGTCACTTCCGAAACGTTTGGTGACGCGCGGTAGTGACGTATTTGTTTTTTGGGTGTTTTCCCATAGAATTGTCACTACCGAAACATTTGTTGAGGCTTCGGTAGTGACATCTTTGTTTTTTGGGTGTTATCCCATAGAACTGTCACTACCAAAACAGTCACTACCAAAACGTTTGGTGACGCGCGGTAGTGACGTATTTGTTTTTTGGGTGTTATCCCATAGAATTGTCACTACTGAAACGGTCACCATTGTTTCAGTAGTGACAAAAGGGATCACATAATCCTCATATTTGGGGGAAATAAACAAAATTTTCATACAGTTTCACACAATTTCATACAGTGCAATTTTTTGTATTTTATTATGTTTTAATATGTGAGTTAAAATTGTGTAATGTGATGTGGTTCCTACCAAAGCATTACTGTCACTACTGAAAATGTCCAGTCACTACCAAAACATGGGATGTTTTGTCAAAAATAAAGCATATTGAATTATCAACAAAGATGTTCTGACAGTGTTTGGTTCAATGTATATTCAAACTAATGAATTCTTAACATTGAAATTAGTATGATCAACTTTTTGCCTTCAACAAAGAAAAATTGGATTCACAATACAACAAATCTCATAAATTAAACTTGAAATATTGCTAAAAATTTAAAAATTGTAATAAAGTAACAAAAATATATATTTACGATCTAGATGTAAACAAAATATTAACTGGTAAATATAACCCTTCTAAATAAATTATTATTACCTTCCAATATTTTCTGAAAATACAATATGAGATATAACTGCACAGTTACTAGAAATGTATACTTTGGATATTATCCAATTTGCATACATGCAATTTTTTTAGAAAATGACATTTTTTTTCCCAAGTCGTTTCCAACCAATTCTTAGAATGGCCAAAAATAACCAGCAACATTATAAAAACATTTGTTTACAAAATACAGAATGAACCTAGAGAGAAATTTCTTGAAACACTTGGTTCCCAGAAAAATTACCAAACGTTAACATGTTCTACGTTTGCTGGGAAGACCGTTTGTGTTTGGTAAACATTAGGAGGCCGTCGGTCTGAGCAGGTCAGGGCTTCCATTTCCACAATTAAGCACCTACTGTAGAAATACGAGCCATGCGGGAGAATTTGCAGCCACACCTGCAGTTACACAGCAGACATTGTGTGAGCGGGTGGCTGCGCTCTCTCTTGGCTTATAAAAACTAAAGTAGTCTGCAGTAAAGGTCTCCGGTGCAAGGGTGCAAATGTGGCTTCAAAGCTGACGACTGGCGCTCGGGTTTCGCCGAGAGACTTGCTGACACGTAGAGGTCACTGGCAGGGAATGCGAGTTCCACACACACATATCCCAGTGTTTTTTCCCTTTGGCTGTGTGGCACACCTGTGCCATAATAGTCTTTATTATTTCTGGAAGTGAGTACACACCTGTTTCCCAGCCTGTACTGTACTGGATTGTTTGTGTGTGTTTTAATGAGGCTCTGAAACTGAAAGAATCAGACCAGGTTCCAATTACAGCTTCCTTTTTATAGTCCTTGCACTGCGTGCCATTAGAAATAATATTGTACATTTCAGAGAATGACACTGAATTGGCAGGTTGGTTAACTTCGTAATTCACCTTGCTACGCTGGTGGTCCTGTGTCCGGTTTCAGTGGTAACGACTGCCATTCCAACAACAGCTGATGTCATGCTAATTGTTAGCAGATGTAGTGGTATTTTTTTTTTTCAGCCTCGTACAAAAGGCCAATTATCGACATTTCCCATTTGGAGACATGATTCGAGTATTCTGCTCAATTTCCCCACTTGTGTCATTGAGATGGAATGAGCGCCGTCGCAGTGGCTGCTCGCCGTTGCCAGTTGTCAAGGAAACGCAGCGTGAAAGGCAGAACTAAACACATGGAGGGTTTTTGTCTCCCTTTGCAGTCGACTGCGGTGTGAAATTTTTATTGCCTGGCACCTCTTGATAAGCTGTTTTAGAAACAGGCAATTGATGCCCCATTGCGAATAGCGCCTTGCCGCTCGAAATCAAACAGATATCTCTTGTGTGCTTTGTCAGTCACAATGAGAGGTTGCGGAGACCGTCCTCAAAAGCACCGTAGATCAATTCTGTGAGGCGTTCGGGAAGGTCAGTTGCTTGATTGTTGCGTGCGCACGGTGGAATTGCATAGTGGGCGGCTGGAGAGTTGCAGAGGTGTGTACCATCCTTAAAAAAATGATAGCTGCTGCCACCTGGTGTTAACAAATGACGTTCAGTCAGTGTAGGCTAATCTCCTGTCGTTCCTTTGGCACTCTATATCTCAGTGTCTGGGTTTTGTTGTGCTAAATGTCAAGCAGATGGCACGCAACCTGCAGGAAGCAGAAATTGAAGTTGACAGATCTGGAAACCCTAGATGGCGGATGATTCTTTTTGGACTGATTCCAGTCTAAAACAAACACAAAACATATATGGAGTCTCTGCATACTGCAGAAATGTCAGATTGAGGACATCTGACCAGTGTTCCCTCTCTCTATCCTTTGCTTCCCTCTGCATACTAATGCTTTTTGAGCACCCTGCTGTTCCTGTTGTTTTTATACAGGAGGTGTTTTAGATTTGGACATCTGTGCTGAGGAATGTAAAATCGACGGTATGCTTGTGCCAACAAGCACTCATTTATCATCTTTGCCAAATCTCACTTGTGTAGATCAAGAGCTAATGCTTATTGTACACAATGGCATTGCTTCCAAACCTAGTCTGGATCTAAGATCCCCAAATTTTAACTAGGCCATTCTAAAGAATTGGTTCAAACTGCTGTCCTACAAACAAAAAAAGCATTTAAGTATTCAAATCTTAGATGTTTACTGTAATGTTAACATCCTTCTATTATCTATTGAAAACCACAATAATATTTAAAATATTAGTACACTTAATATATATATTACCTTTCATCAAAATTGTCCTAAAACCAAAACAATAACCGTTCTTGTTTTAGGACAACTTAAATTAGCTTCAAATGTTGACTACTATATATATATATATATATATATATATATATATATATATATATATGTGTGTGTGTGTGTGTATACATACATACACACATTTTAAGTATCTTTTTGATGTGTCCCACATTTCCATGTCACTACTGAAACAATGCATGTTTTAGTATAGTTATGCAAAAAATTTTTTATTTTAGTATGTCTTTGTAGTGTTTTAGTATGCAAGCTAAAATTCTGTAATGTAGTGTGGCCACTACCAAAGCATTGCTGTCACTACCGAAACATGGGATGTTTTGTCAAAAATAAAGTGTACTTAATTATCAGCTAAGATGTTATAATAATTTTGGGTTCAAACCAGTGAATCCTTAACCTTAAATCCAGTATGATCACCTTTTTGCCTTTTACAAAGAAAAATTGGATTGAAAATACAACAAATCTCATAAATTACACTTGAAATATTGTTAAAATGTAGTCGTTATTGATTTACCTCTGAAAAAATGGTAATAAAATAGCATGAAATATATTTTTACATTGTGGATGTCAGCAAAATCTTAATAGGTCAATATAACCCTTCTAATAAATTATATATTACTGTATTTCGGTAGTGACAAATTTGTGGAGAGGACAAATATTCCAAAACTTTCTGAAAATACAATGAGAATTAACTGCACAATTACTAGAAATGTTTACCTTGGATATTATACAATTTGCATACATATACTTTTTTTGGGAAAAAGACTTATTTGTGACCCTGGACCACAAAACCCAGTCATAAGGGTCAATTTTTTAATTTTTTCAAAATTTTAAATAAGCTTTTCATTGATGTATGATTTGTTATGATAGCACAATATTTGGTCAAGATACAACTGTTTGATTATCTGGAATCTGAGGGTGCAAATAAAATCTAAATATTGAGAAAATCACATTTAAATATGTCCAGATTAAGTTCTTAGCATGCATATTACTAATCAAAAATTAAGTTTTGATATATTTATGGTAGGAAATTTACAAAATATCTTCATGGAACATGATCTATCAATGTCCTTTTTGGCATAAAAGAAAAATCTATAATTTTGACCCATACAATGTATTTTTGGATATTGCTACAAATATACCCGTGCTACTTTAGAATGGTTTTGTGGTCCAGGGTCACTTTTTTTTAAGACGTTTCCAATTCTGACTTTGGACCACTTTTTAAGAATGGCCAGTGGTTTCAGGAGTCAAAGTCTTATTTCCTATTGTTTTTTTTCCTGCAGGTATGCTGGTTGTAAATGTTACCTGGAGGAACAAGACGTATGTGGGCACGCTTTTAGACTGCACTCGACATGACTGGGCACCCCCACGGTAAGCCTATGCTGTTATATTTTGTAGGGAAAATGTATTCTAATTTACAGATGCAAATGTTCTGTTTATGAAACCAATCCCTATTAGAATGTGACACAGTTTTGCAAATGAATACCTTGTAAAGTTACTTTATTGAAACATTAGATCTGTTTGAATTCATTCTGTCCACTACACCTGATAGACCCTCTCTTCACCTCCTCTGGGCTTATGTGTGCTGCCATTGCAGTAATGAAGGAAACATTGCAGGGTAATGTCTCAAAATGCCCCCCTGCTGAGACCCACCTTTTGAAATGCAACATCATGAAGGAATTGATTTCTCCCAGCCCCCCCTTTTCTTTTCTCCTCCTTGCATCGATCTAAAGCACCAGTGGTCTCTCACAGACCAGCATTTCAGTTATGATTCTACTGGGTCCTAATGCCATGAACCTCTTGCCTGACCCAAAGATTGAGGCAATAGTGGTGTATTAAAGCTCCTTTTTGACCTTGCGGATCCAAGACTCCAACACTTAGCTGTGTTTTTTTTCATACTGTATCCTGCCCAAGGTCAGATAGCAGCACTGCATGGTGCAAATAATTTGCTGTACATAAAGCTGTGTACATTCAAGAGACTCGGCCTCAGGAGGTAGCTTGTAATTTCTAATCGTAATGTTCCAGAAAAGGCTGTATTTCCATGGTGCACTTTATCTGCTTGCTGCAGGAGGCTGCAGGCAAACATTACTAACACAGCATTAGCCCCTGGGGAGAGCGTCGGTGAAGATGATGCAGTGCATTCGTATAGGAGCATTTCTTCTGTATGTTTGCTTTCCAGTCAGAGCTGCTTTGAGTCACATGTAGTCCCTGGAATAGGTTAAAGCAATTAAAGATGAATGCAAAAATCATTCCCCTGTTTTTTACTTTATGCTATCACCATTGCAGAAGCTTCCATTGATAGATCGGACACTTAAAATGGACATCCCAAATATTTGGAAGTGAGAGTGATTTGGGTGTTAACTTGAGGTCCTGTTATTTAAAGGGGAGTGACAACTTGCAGAACTGTACACAGTGACTTGATGCACTATCATAGACTCTTCAGCTGAAAATGCACATTCGTGTTTGACAGACAGTTTTTCTCCTGTTAAACGTCTCTTAACATTACATATCAGATATGATATATATCATCTTGTCATTCTGTGGTCTTTGGAAATCTCAATTCTGTTCTGAGGACTGGGGCCCCAGAGGTAGCTTCCTTAACTGCTTTGTTTTACTACGGTTTAATGCCTGTGCTTTGATTGAGCTCTCCGGTTGATCTTGCCTCTGAGTCTGTGCTTTATCTGTTGGAGGATGTTATCACACTGCATCTAATCAGCAGCCAGGTCACCCTGGCTTAATCCTGCAGCAGTGTGGCACTGCATGCAATTCATCAGAACAAGCATTGCTGTCGAGATCAGGGATAACGAGAGGATAAAAACGCACAGCACGTTGCTGGCTCTCCAGGGCCCACTGGAGAAGCACTTATAGCATCCAAATGGAGAGGCTGATTTAGAAGAGAGGCCATCTCTCATCTGAGAGAATATCTGCAACATTGTTAGCACCCTTTGAGGTTTGCAGATAATTGCGAGAGGTTTAGGCAGAAAATGGACGGCGCTTATTTATTTGATTGATGATTCTAAATGTAATGTCAATGGAAAAGTTCTTTTTCATACAGAATTGAATTTTTTCATTCTGCTTCCTCAGGTTCTGTGAGTCACCCACAAGTGACCTGGAAATGAGGAATGGCCGTGGGCGGGGTAAAAGAATGAGGCCCAATAGCAACACGCCAGTCAACGAGAACAGCAACTCTTCTGATAACAAAGGCAGCAACAACAGCAAGACTCGAGCCGCGTCCAACAGCAAAGGGCGAAGGGGCAGTCAGAATTCCTCCGAGCGGCGCACGCCGCCGAACAGCAACACTGAGGATGTAAAAGCTAGTCCGTCATCTGCTAACAAACGCAAGAACAAACCTGCCTCAGACATGGAGCCCAATTCCAGTTCAGAGGACACTAAGGGTAGCAAACGTATGCGCACCAATTCAAACAGTGGAATACCTCATACTGTTCTTCCCCTCTCCAACATCAAAGCTGAATCCTTGCCTCCCACTTTGGATCGCAACTGCACCTCACCGGTGCTCATCGACTGCCCCCATCCCAACTGCAACAAGAAGTACAAGCACATCAACGGCCTGAAGTATCACCAGGCTCGTGCTCACAATGATGACGACATCAAGCTGGACATAGATGGCGATAGTGAGTACGGTGAGGACTCCACATTGCACCCAGAACCAGGCAGTTGCAACGGTGCATCCATTTCTCAGAAGGGATGTGCGTCTCCTGCAAGGTCAGTCACCCCTAAAGGCAGAGGATTTGATGCCCAGAGTCCATCACCTTCATCAGGAAAGTTCAGCTCCAAGCAGCCTGGCAAGAAGAAGCCAGAGGCTGAGCATGACTCTGGTGTGCCCATGGATGGCTGTGAAGATGGCCCATGTCTTACAGATGAGACGAGCAATGATGGCATTGATGATAAAAGAGGTTTGGACAAAGCTAAGAAGTCTGGCAGTGGTGCCAAGGTGGACAAGCTCGCTCAGAAGGCAATGAAGTCAGCAAGGCCCCTCGTTCCTTCCTTACCTCCACAGCAGTTGTACGCCTTGCCAACCTCTGGCTTCCCTGCTCCCAATTCTGGCTCCTCCTCTAGTATGGGCTCCGTGGTCCAGTCCATTAGCAAGAGCCCCCAACTAAAAACCATTCAACCCAAACCTGCAGTAATGGGAGATCCCTCGATGAACCCAGCCTTGGGCAGCTCTAAGGACAAGAAAAAGAAAGATAAGAAAAAGAAGGAAGGTGGTAAGGAAGGAGACAGTCCGAAAGCCCCTGGCAAAGGAGGGAAGTCTGAAGAAGGTAAGAGCCCATATTCTGAGAGTTCAGACCAAGGCAGCAAGAGCGAGGGGCTGTTAAATGGATCCACGGATCCACATCAAAGTCGGCTAGCCAGCATGAAAGCAGAAGCGGACAAAATCTACAGCTTCTCTGACAATTCTCCCAGTCCTTCTATAGGTGTGGCCAGTCGGATAGAAAGCGGGGGGATGGCACAACCTCTCACTCCACTGCATGTGGTTACCCAAAATGGGGCAGATAATTCTTCTGTGAAGACCAACAGCCCAGCATACTCGGACATCTCTGATGCAGGAGAAGATGGAGAGGGCAAAGTGGAGGGTGTAAAGGTCAAGTCCGAGGATCAGGCAGTTCGGGAAGGTGCCAAAAAATCCCTGTTCCCATCCCAGCCACCAAGCAAAGACTCTTCTTATTACCCAGGTTATGAAACATACTACTCACCCAATTATGTCAACCCAAATCCCAGTCCAGGGGTTTCTAACACTGTCACATCATTGCAAGATGGTGCAGTGAAGGTGAAAAAAGAGGAAGAACCAGAACCTGGGAATGACAAGGGCAAATCAGAGCCACCTGAAGAGCGAAAGCCAGAAATAGGTGCATCCTCTCAGCAGCCGCAGCAGCCTTCGGTCATTCAGCAGCGCTCTAGCATGTTCATGCAGCCTCTCTATTACAATCAGTATGCTTACGTACCTCCCTATGGCTATTCACCAGATCAAGCCTACCATAACCACCTGATGAACACAAACCCAGCTTACAGGCAGCAGTGTGAGGACCGGCAACGGCAAGCAGCTGAACAGCATCGTGCCGCAGAGAAGAAATCGGAGTCTGCTCAGAAGGATAGGGAAGCATCCATGAAGCCAGAAGAATGGAAGCAGAAAGCTTCAGTTCCTCCCACCTTGTCGAAAGCGCCAAGTCTCTCAGACTTGGGCAAACCATCCCCACAGGGCAAGCCCAAGGATCCCTCGGAGCCTGGCAAATCGGTCATTATCCCCAAAGGGGAGGATAGCAAGGGACAGACCCAGCATGGTGAGGGGTTGAAAATGAAGCTAAGTGAAGCTGGGCATCATGCAAAGGATGAGCAGAAACCAGGCCTCGAGTCTGGGAGATCGGCTATAGAGCAGGCAATGTACATGTACAGACAGGTATGAAACTCTACTTTTCTTGCTTTTTACAAAACAGTTGTAGAATCATTTTCATCTTGAGATTTCTTTAATAATGAGCATTTAAAACTCCACTTTCTCTCCCAGGAGCCAGACTCTCGACTGTGGCCCTACGTTTATCCCAGCAAGTACCCCGAAGCTCAGAAACAGATTGATGAGGAGAGGTTGAAGGAAGAGCGAGAGCGGGATCGCGAGCGAGAAAGAGACAGAGATAGGGATAGGGACCGCGAGAGAGACCGCAAAGGCAAAGACGAAAGGCCGCGTCCTAAAGACACTCCCTCCAAAGAGGAAAGCAAGGAAGGGGCCGAACCACGAACTTCATCTGCCTTAGAGGAGCATAGAGGGGTCAGCAAAGATCCTCGAGCACATATGCAGTTTTCCTCACATCTGCCGCAGCATCAGTCGTACATGTCCTACATGCACGGATACCCCTATGGCCAAGGTTATGACCCCAGCCATCCGGGATACCGGGGGATGCCTACTGTCATGATGCAGAACTACCCTGGTAAGTCCTTTGTGCAGTTAACAACTTTTGTGTACACCTTCTTTAATTTTGTCTAGGATACATATATATAAAGGGTCTCTATTAATTTTGCCCCTTTTCTAGGGTCGTACCTGTCGCCAGGGTACTCTTTTTCTCCGTATGGCAATAAGATGCCACCTGGAGAGGAGGGTGAGAAGGCTCGTGCCAGTCCTACGGTAAGCGGCAAGTCTGCGTCCGAGTCTAAAGCTCTGGACATCCTGCATCAACACGCTAGCCAGTACAAGAGTAAATCACCCACGGTGGGTGAAAAGGCACACCATGAAAGAGACAGAAGTGGGAGTGAGAGGGAAAGAGACGGTGAACGTCCAAGATCATCGCCCTCTCAGAGGATCATGCCTTCCCACCATCATCTAGGCTATCCACTACTCCCAGGACAGTATGACTTGTCCTATGCTACAGGTAAGCTATAAAATAGCTTAGTCTAGGATGACTTGAGGGGATTTAGCACAGAAGCCTTGTTTTGAAAGTCTTTCAGATGCACTGATATGTACTTAAGGTGTTTTTCCATCTCATAGGTATCTCCTCTTCAGCCATTGTTGCCAGTCAACAAGCCTCTGCCCCCTCACTTTACCCCCCAGCACGGAGGTGAGAATGGTAAGTTGGTTTTTTCATCTTTATCTACAAGCAATTGTTGTTTATTCTTTAAACAGGGAAGTTTGAAAGAACTGAGCTGCAGAAATGAGTGAAATCACCCAGCTCGGTTTTGCTGCTGAGGTTTAAATCAGAGATGCTATTAAAATATGTCTTTATTATCTCACACACAAGCTGTGGCACAAGACTTGGATGTAAAACTAGGCTACTCCCGTGGACTTTAGAAACTTAACGGCCAATAAAAAGCATATTAAAATCGTAACAGTATTCAAAGCGCAAGTTAATTTTATACTGCTAATAAAATAATATTGATGTATGTGACCCTGGACCACAAAACCAGTCTTAAGTAGCATGGCTGTATTTGTAGAAATAGCCCAAAAATACATTGTATGGGTCAAAATTATACATTTTTCTCTTATGCCAAAAATCATTGTACATTGTACATCACAGTACATTTCCTACCGTAAGTATATCAAAATTAATTTTTGATTAGTAATATGCATTGCTTAGAACTTAATTTGGACAACTTTAAAGGCGATTTTCTCAATATTTAGAAAAAACACAGTCAGTTTCCAGATTTTTAAAAATTGTTCTATCCTAACAATACATCAATGGAAAGCTTATTTATTCAGCCTTCAGCTGATGTATAAATCCCAATTTTAAAAAATGGACCCTTATGACACTTTTTTTGGTCCATGGTCACATATCATCCAGCCCTAAATTATTGTATCCTTGACTCATTCTCCTAGGCTCCCTAGTTTTAAGTGCTGTACAGTCTTTGCTGTCCTCTAGTGGTCAAAATCTCTTATTTCTGATATTAAAAATTCCTTTTCATACTGACTACAATAGCTGTTTAGTTGCATTTAATACAGCATACACACTGCTTATCATGTATGAAATGAAAAAATATATAACATTTTATTCTCATTCCCATTCTAGATAGAAGTGACTGGGTGTTCTTCTGCAGACATGTGACTGGTTCACATGAGGATGTGATGTGGAGTTTATGACATCAGTTCAATGATGTTCCCGATTTCTTTACGGTTCTTTTTCTCGGACTTCCCGTCGGAGAGGAGAAAGTGGATGCCCAGGCTTCTACGTACACGCCGAACTCCACCTCGGGAAGCGCACATCCGGACGCCTCCCTCTCTGTGCTGCTGGCTACATACTCAGGAGAGAGGAGACACAGTTTGTCTGCAGAGACGTCATATGATGCGCACGCTGTTTGAAAAACATGGACCTATGGAATTGGGGAAATCTTGAATGAACCTGGATGCAAAGACATTCTGGAAGTCACTACATTGTGTTGAAAGCATGGAGTGCTACTGATTTGGACTGCTGCTCTAGAGCCATGAGGATTACCAAGGTTGTTGTTGTTGGTTTTTTTGGCCCCCCGAAGGATTCCAGCAACTTTGTTGCTGCTCTTTATCTTCATACATTTACATACGCAATCTATTTGTGGACTATGCAAGTGGATAAGGCTTGGTTTTCTTCACTCAGCAGTAAATTCAAGTTCACCATTGCGAAGCTATCGCCAACATACTTGAGAGTAGACACTTCTTTGTCCAAGAGGCATTTTCTTAACGCACTTCCCTGTCTTCATTGTTCATAGTTGTGTTTCTTTTTCATTTATGGATGAACAATTCGCCCAAAGTCACTCCATCAGCTTAGCACTGTTTTGTTCTTGAACGGGCGAGAGGGCAATGCTTCGCATTGGTTGATTCAACAGGGCCTTCTGACGTTTTGGATTATCCGGATCGTGGAGGGGAAAGATGAAGCATGAGAACGGAGTGTCCCAAAAGCCAGGAACTTTGACTTCCAGACTGGATTTACAGATTTTTCCCAGCCTGCGTTGACCGTTATCATGTACGGACACAGCTATCTGCTTCTCCCAGGCTCTTGATAGTCATTTGGGACACGACGTGCGTGTTTGCCAATGGAGTTACCAGACTCTACTGAACTGTGTGTGTCTGGTCACGAACTGAACCTTCACATACGGATACTTTGCTGCTCGCGAATCTCATGTCCAAAACCTTGAAGGCTTAGAGCGATCCAAGTGAGATAACCCCGAAAGAGGCTTAGAGCCGGCATCCAGCTCCTAGACTTCCACTGACTCACAAAACAAGGAAGACCTGGAAAAATGTTCCCTGCATGGTATAATCCAGCACTCGGTAAAAGCATTAATCCAAACAAAGAGCAATGCGACACAAGCAGGCGTCCTTCCTTTTCTCCCTCACTATGTGCTTTCTGTATATATTGTACAAAGGAATTATTTTAAAAAAGGTTGTTGGATGCTATCGGATTTTCTTACTATCTTTCTCTTTTTTTTCCGTTTGTTTTTTTTGGTCTGTTAGCCTTTTTTTTCTACCATTGTTGACATGATATCAACGTTTAGCTGGTATAACGGCTTTATATTGGAAGTGTTTTTGTTTTTTAACTACTTTTTCTACCCCTCCTCTTCAAGGCCAAATCAGTCCCACTCTGCTTTGAAACCGTTTATAAGCACATCTTTTGCGTTTGCTGAAATAAAGTCAGGATTTGTAGTCAACATCCCCTGCGTTGACACGCTCACATTTCAGAAAGGGTGAAGGAAGCGACAAACCCGAGTCCGGTGCTATCTGAAGCTAGTTTTTCCAGTTCATCATCATGCATTTACTGTGTGAATCTGAAACTCTCAGGAGAGCATTATTGAAGTCTGAGCCTTTTAAATCATCCTGGCATGTTCATTGCTCTCGGCTGTATTCAAACTTGATTATCGAATGGCACAGGGAAGAAGGCATTACTTAACGTAATTCGTTTATAGCATGTTAAACATGACAGTTTGTTTTTCATCTCCGTCGTGAGGTGACTAGTAAAACAAAAACAGCAGACGTTCAGGTTCTTTGCTCTTTAGATTTATTGTAATGCCGCCACAAACCCCTAATCTGATTTTAACTAATGCTCATGCGGCCTTTTTTGTTGTTGTAGGTCAGATCTCTGAGTTTTTATTTTATCCTCTCTGTGGAGATGGAAAACTTCACACTTTTTATGCTGATTTAGGACCAGCTTTCTCTCCCTAAACCCTAAACTAAGCGATATCGCAGCACTGGTCTCAGATCAGCGTCAGAAGGCTCGCGCTAATACGAGAGAGTTAGAATTTTTATATATAGTAATAACCTCACTTTTAGTTGTTCTGTCTTTGCGCGTTTAGCCAGTAAACCTGTGCTGTCTGGTGACTTGATTCATAATTGTTGAGGACAAAGCGCTTGATTGGTTTAATTTATTTTTTTGAGGGTTCTTCTTTTGTTGTTGCTGTTGTTTTTTTTCTAGTTCGAGTTTCTCCTCGTAGAAAGACGAAACGGCCGGTTTTAACAGTTCAAACATTCGTTTATATTTGTCTCAGACGGTGCTAATATAGCCTGCCCTGTGCGATCCTTGCGGGAAGAGAAGAGGGAATTTGCTTTTCTGCTTTTCATTTTCTGTTCTTATTAGGCTCCTCCCATCACCCCTCCCACTAATTAAGCCCCACCCACCCCACGCCCATAGAGAGCAGCGGCTCAGTGTCGGTCATCGGTACTTGAAAGAAAGATGTTTACACCTCTTCGTTTCTGTGTTTGGATACATTTCTCTTTGTACACCATTGCTCTCTCTCTCTTTCCCTGCCTTCCTCACTGTCTCGCTGCCTCTGTCCCGCTCTCTCTTCCTAGGGATCTCTCATGTAAAGTGTAAATTGCTACATTTTTTTATACAATACTGTAACTTGCCTTTGTACATTTAGGCAGAAAATAAATCTTTTTATGAGACAATCACTCCTGTTACTCTGTGTCTTATCTGTCTGAAAGAGCTGCACGTGCATTAGATAATAATGCTGTCTGAAGATTATAATGCTATCTGAAGAAATCTTCTGATCAAAGAAACAAACAAAACACTTTGATTCGTATACAATATATTAAATAAGTTGGTTGGGATAAGTTTATTTGGAATTCATTCTGTTAAAAATCACTAAATCCTCTGTGGTACACTGTTCTATGATGCCATATTTTTTTGTATTTTAAATAAATCCAGTAATAAAATAAAAGGCTGCAATATGGTCAACATAATAACAGTAAATGGTCCAAAACGTTTATTCTATTTTTTATATATATATATATATGTATGTATGTATGTATGTATGTATGTATATATATATATATATATATATATATATATATATATATGTATATGTATGTATATATGTGTGTATATATATATATATATATATATATATGTGTGTGTGTGTGTCTGTGTGTGTGTGTGTGTGTGTGTATATGTATGTGTATGTATATAGGAGTGTGTATGTGTATATATATATATATATGTATGTATATATATGTATGTATATATGTATGTGTGTATGTATATATGTGTGTGTGTGTGTGTGTGTATATAGATACATATATAGCAGTCAAAAGTTTTTGAACAGTAAGATTTTTAATGTTTTTTAATTAAGTTTCTTTTGCTCATCAAGCCTGCATTTATTTGATCCAGAGTACAGTAAAATTGTAAACTGTTTTTACTAATTCATTTTACTATTTTTCTGAATATTTGAAAATTTTAAAATTGTTTTAAATTTTAAAATTATTCCTGTGATTTCAAAGCTTAATGCTTAAGCTTAAGCTTGATTAATTTAAAGCATCCTTGCTAAATTAAAGTATTAAAAACATTGACTCCAAGCTTTTGAATGATATAGTGTAAACTGATACTAAAGTTTTTTATTTTAAATCCTCGTTGTTGGATCTCTCTATTCATCAAAGAATCCTGGGGAAAAAATACTCAACTGTTTTAAATATTGATAATAAATATTTCTTGAACAGCAAATCAGCATATTAGAATGATTTCTGAAGGATCATGTGACACTGAAGACTGGAGTAATGATGATGAAAATTCAGCTTTGATCACAGGAATAAATTACATTTTAAAATATATTAAAATAAAAAAAGTTATTTTCAATAGTAAAAAAATAATTTCAACATTTTACTGTTTTTGCTGTACTTTGGATCAAATGAATGCAGGCTTGGTGAGCAGAAGAAACTCCTTTGACTGGTAGTGTATATTGTTATGTTTATAGGCTACATTTGGTTAATTTGGGGAAATGCCATAGGAAAAAGGCTTCATCTCATATAAGAAATGCAGAGTAGAAGATCTAAGAAAATGTTTAATTTCTCGTTTTCTGTATCCACACTTATTTTACCAAAAATAAATAAATACTTACATAATCTACACAGACCAAATCAATACCAGGAATTGTATTACAAGGCTTTGGCCAGCAGAGGGCTGTCTTTTAAATGCTTTTAGGACACTGTATTTTTGGCTAGTTAATGATTCGAGATCATTAACAGAAATTGTGTTCCCTAGTTCGTATGACAGGAAGTTCTTGATTGTATCGGTGTATGAACGCCATTTTTAACTTACGAGGGGATGGTGTACAGTCGATTAAATAGTTGACAATTTGGTGTATCTGCATCAAACACTGAAAATACTATTTTCATATTTCGTTATAAGATCTTAAGACAATGTAGCTTAATAAACGTACTGTACGTGTATAAATAAAACGTAATAAGGACCAAATGTGTTCAGTTCTGTAACCATCCAAGTTATTAGACAGAGGAAGTTGTACCCATATAAAAATGGTGTATGAAGTACCTCGTCCTTGACAGCAGTCTTGTTTCTTCCACGTCCAAAAGCATATTTAACATTTAACATCTTGGGAAATAACTCAAACCTGTGGAGAGTTATGTAAAAACCGAGTTCACATCATAAACATTTATCATTTAAAACAGTGAAAGACGTTTTCCTTTTTGAAAATCACTTTACGGCCTCTGAGGTACTTTTCAGCGTTGTGCTGTTGGCCCAGCTTCGCGCCATCAGGTGACCAGCGCGGGAATAAAAAGCCGCGAGTACTTGAGGATTCAGCAGTTGCCATGGGAACCCCGCGTGAGTGCTGAAGGAGATTCAACCTCTTACAGAAACACAGAAGACAACATGAACGCAATGGTGTTCACTGAAAATAAGTGTTGATGTTCGCCAAATCTATTAAAGCTAATTTCACACGCCTTGTAACGTTTGTTCAATATTAAAAACGATCAACACGTAAAGAGTGTGTGTAAGAGCTTGTGAAGCCCTCGTGATGTTTTGCCCCTTTATATGCGAGGCACGTGCGCGATTAGAATTCAAGGCGCGTGCTCGTGGTGTGCCGAACACAAACAGCCCACTGTATGAGACTCGCAGGAATCCGCTGTGAATCTAAAACACTGTGCTCTGTTTATAATGCCTCGCAAGAATATGCAAAGATTTGATAAAACTGCTTGATGACAGACGGTACAATGAATTTACTGTATATACCACTGCACTAAATGATTGCCACATTCTTTTAGCATGTTACAGCATTTATATTGCACTTACAATAGTACCATAGCACCACAATATCTGTATTGTTTACATATGCATATTAACCGCATCCGCCTCTTTGTTCCCGTAAGAGCGGGCGCGGCCATTTGTGGGTTTTATGGGTCTAGTTTCCGTTCTCATCCACGTCCAGCTATTTTTAGCTGTACAAAGCAGCTGGTTTTGCTGCTTGATATTGCAAATGGATGCATTTTACCATATTATTTTTAATATAAAGTATTATCTTAATTATGAGCACACTGGTTTATATTGCAGACAGTTTTATCATTTACTGCAAGTTATTCTTCTCGTTATTTCCCTTTATTACAGGGCTTTGTGAAGTACTCGATTCTGATTGGTCAGTCACCACATTCCAAGGTATGTTATTCAATGATAACAACCAGCGTTGCCAAATCTGCGGTTTTCCCACGGAATCGGGTTACTTGTATTGTTGCCTTGGGTAGTTTTTGATGTCCACGGGTTGAAGCGACCCCAACGCCCCTGAAATGCCAATTTACCAGGGGTACCTCGACAAAAAACGTGTATTTTCTTTAATGGCAAAAATCACTTGGAGATTAATTAGAGATCATATTCCATGAAGATATTTTGTAAATTTCCTACCATAAATATATCAAAACTAATTTTTGATTAGTAATATGCATTGCTAAGAGCTTCATTTGGACAACATTAAAGGCGAATCAAATTTTTAACAAAGGGACCCCCCTCAAAATCTGACTGGGCTAATTTTGGGGTAGTTTTAAGTAGCAATTGGGCGGGTTTTGTAATAAAAACCTGGCAACCCTGATAACAACCGGTAAAAACTAATAACACAGGCTCATCCGGGTAACTGCCTGCAGTCGGCGCTGTTCACTTGCTGGGAACATTTTTTCTTGTGTTTTTTCTTGGATTTTAAGTAGAGATCATATTCCATGAAGATATTTTGTAAATTTGCTACCATAAATTTATCAAAACTTAATTTTTTTATTAGTAATATGCATTGCTAAGAACTTCATTTGGTCAACTTTAAAGGCGATTACATTTTTTTTCAAAATTTAGATTTTTTGCATCCTCAGTTTCCAGATATTTAAAATAGTTATATCTAAGCCAAATATTGTCCTATCCTAACCATACATCAATGGAAAGCTTATTTATTCTATTAAATAATAAATAATTGTAAATAAATAAATAATAATAATAAAATAATAAACATCATAATATAACAAAAAATAAAATAAATAAAAACATTAAAATAAATAAAATAATAAGTATTATTATAAATAATACATTTTGTGCTATTGAACATATTTTTACCGTTATTGCACAGGAAAACTGTGGATTTATAGTAATAGCCAACAATACATTGTATCAACAATACAAATTATCGTTGGGATCATTGGGATATTAAGTAAAGATCATGTTCCATGAAGATATTTTGTAAATTTCCTACTCTGCCGTAAATATATCACAACTTACTTTTTGATTAGTAATATGCATTGCTAAGAGCTTAATTTGAACAATTTTAGAGGCAGTTTTCTCAATTTTTTATTTTATTTTACTTAATTTTTTGCACCCTCAGATTGCAGATTTTCAAATAGTTGCATTTCGGCCTGTTTTTTACTTCTCCTATCCTAACAAACCATACATCAATGGAAGGATTATTTATTCAGCTTTCAGATGATGTATAAATCTCAATTTCAAAAAATTGACCCTAATGACTGGTTTTGTGGTCCATGGTCACATTTCATATACAATGTGTGTCATATTGTTAAATGATATTTGCCATGTGCAATTATCTGTTTAGTGCTTTTGGATGTAAAAATACAGAACGGAAGAGAGGAAGCGCTGTTACACAAGTGGTTTGCAGGTACATCCGTCCACGTGCTTGAAGAGCGACTGCAGCAGCACCACGACGGGGGCGGAGCTAACTAAAGAAGCCACGCCTCCATCGGCGACCGCAAGGCTGAGCAACAAGTCGCAACCGGTCTGCAGAATTTCCCGTTGCACGGTAATGAGCAGCGCTGGTGCCCTTCAAGAGCGAAGCACTCTCGGATTGTGATCCTGTGATGTTTATATGCGGTAATCACATGTGAATGTACACGCGGAACCCGATGGAGAAACACATCAGCTGTGTTTGTCATGAAATGACGGACTGGAGTTCGTTTTGAAGGTAAGAGACCGATACAATCATGTCCGCTTGCATATATTTTTACTTAATACGTTATTACTGGATACATTAATGCGTTTAGACGTGGAGTATTGAATTGTCAGGATTCTAAAGCGAATCTAAATGATGCAAGGATACAAGGATACTCTCTGGTTATAGTAGTGAAACTCTGCCACGTTTGCAGTGTTTTCATCCCAAATCCAGCACAGTTCAGTCCTGATGTGTACAAGAACACTTCATAGTGACAGTTTTATATCATTATTTAGTCATTTAGAAACCTTATTTAATGCTTTGCATGGAAAATTTCGTATACTAATTATAAAAATATATATGAGTCGAAGTTTTAGGAGATTTCTAACAATCGTTAATGTTATTAACCCTTTGATATGCTGGAATTGTGTAATCAGAAAGACACGAAATCAAAAATTCTTTTATTTTTACAAAATTATGTTGTTGTTTTTTTAAGTAAACGCTGTTACAAAAAGTAGTGTCTGTACTAAAATCCACTGTATTTACATTAAAAAAAATGCCCTGGTACCCTATATACATGGTGTAGATTTCTGTGGCCCATTTTAAATGCTTACAAAAAATAATTAAAAATATGAGGAGGACAATCTGAATGGTTTAATATCGTATTTAAAGATCTACACTGTAATTGTCATGCGTCAAAGGGTTAAAGCCTTAAATAAATTAAGAAAATAACAAGATAACATAAAATTACTATAAGATATAAACAATAAAAGCTAGTTTAACATATTAATAGATAGGTTCCAGTTAAAGTATTCGAAGTACTAAAACTAAAATAAATATTTTTTTTATATAAATGTTTTTTATTTTTAAAAATCAAATAATACTAAAAATATGTAAAAATTTTATTATAAAAATTGTATTTTTATTATTAAAAAGCAAAATAAAAAATTTTTTTTTTTTTTTACACACAGCTAAAAATATTATTAATATTTAAAACATTAATAATACTTAAACTCTTATTTTTCTATATGAAAAAAATCACCTTTAAAGTTGTCCAAATGAAGCTCTTAGCAATGCATATTACTAATCAAAAATTAAGTTTTGATATATTTACGGTAGGAAATTACAAAATATCTTCATGGAACATGATCTTTACTTAATATCCTAATGATTTTTGGCATAAAAGAAAAATCGATAATTTTGACCCATACAGTGTATTTTTGGCTATTGCTACAAATATACATGTGCTACTTAAGACTGGTTTTGTGGTCCAGGGTCACATATTGTTTTGTAAGTACTGCTATTTGAGTTTTATTGAGTTAAATGCGTTTCTTGTTGTGTTTGGAAGGGTTAAACGGCAACCGGTAACTTAAGGAGAGCGGAGGAGAGTAATTTAATGCGCCACAGCTCTTTTGTGTTAAAGTCTGTGAATGCGTCTTTGAGTTTTTAGCTCTCTGTGGTCATTTAACCGCATTAAAATGGCTCTTAAGCTATCTATACCCTTAAAAATACACCAAGCCCTTTGTATTGACTGTAATATTGTTTGTTTTGGCATAAGTTACATAACCTTGAACAGAAAAAGCAGACTGTTCGTTTTCCCTGTGACGTTGTGATGTGGACATGGGTGAAAAGGGTTTTCAGTGGCACCAAAGTGCTGTTGACAATTGTTGACCCCTGATGCTTATAGCGAGAGCTTAAACATGTAAACACACACACACCCTTGTGTATTATGGCTATAATTAGCATCCATTAAAAGCTGGTATTATTACATTAGACAAAAGATTCATGGTGCTCAGAATATGATCTGATGTGTGGTAAAGTGTGTGCAGTGTACACACGCCGTTTGAAGTGAAACACTCATTATGTTGTTGCAGTAAATGTGGAGTGAGTGGTTTTGCGGTCAGCTTGGCTTCTGTTTATGCTGAAAGTCAAACAGTAAGGCTTGGCTCCGGTTGCAAAAGCGAATGTCATAAGTGTTTGCATTAAGAAACACATGCATATACATTCTGTAAATGCTTTTGGAAGCATCTTGGAAGTTGAGTCAGATTCAAACCTTCATGAGCACCACTGCTGAATGTGTGGCAGCAGCTGTCTGAGAGTATATCGGCAATCAGCATCAACAGATAATCATAGAGGAGCATGATATGTGTGCTTGCATGTATGCCTGATGTATGCATTTGTGATGTGAATGCTTCAATACGTGATATGAGTGCTTACATGCGTGATAATCATGCTTGTGTGCATGAATGTGTGCTTGCATGCATGGGTGATGTTTTTACACGTGTGCATGTGTGATATGTGCACTTACACAGGTGATATGCATGATATGTGTGTATGCGTGAGTGATATGCATGCTTGAATGTATGTGTGATATTCGTTCTTGCATGCATGTGTGATGTGTGCTTGCCTGTGTGAGTGATATGCATGCTTGCATGTATGCATTTTTACATGCATGTATGCATGCTTGCATGCATGATATGTGTGCATCTATGTGTAATATGCGTTCTGACATGCTTGCCTGCGTGAGTTATATGCATACTTGCATGAAATACATGCTTACATATGCATTAGGGATGTAACGGTATGAAAATATCTTATCACGAATATCAATATTATTACGGTATTATTAAAATGAGCTGGAAATGTTCAAAAAGTACTGACACACAGATTGTTTCTCAAATAAAACAAACATCAAATAAAATGTTTGCATAAACACTAAAACAGTAACATTGCCAGTGATGTTAGGATTTTAAATGACATGTATTTTATCTGCTCCATAAATAATTCTAGATATCTTATCCGAGTTTAAATCTGTAGAATCCGCAATGCAAATTTGGTCCATTTTAGCCAGACAAAAACTGCACACAAGCTGAATGTAAATGTAATTCTCTGTAAATCTGCTCTCTGAGACTAAGAGGCGCTTTTGAAACAGCAAAGTTACAGCTGTTTCCCGTAACTTCCGTGGACAAAGCAGCATTGCGATGAAGAGCACGCCTTTATTAGATATTACATGGAGCGAAGATGAAAACAAAATGACATCAAAAATTTTCCAAAGACAGTCAGGAGCTTCAGAGGTACAGGTACATTCACTTAATTAGTTCATTCATATATTCATTTGTATAATTCCCTTATCATCCTTTTAAATCCCAGCTTTTCTGCCACAAAATGAAACTACTCTGTGTGCTATGCACACATGAGACTGTTATTTTAACTTTGCTTTATGCTGGATAGTATTTATTTATCCTGAGTTGATCAAATTACGGTAATCAAATATGGTTTATTGATAATTAAAATATGAAACGGTAATACTAACCGTGGGGAATTTTATCATGATTTATTGTCAAACCGGTTATCATTCGATCCCTAATATGTGTGCTTGCATGCATGATATGTGTGCTTGCCTGTGTGAGTGATATGCATGCTTACATGCATGATACGTGTGCTTACATTCATGTATGCATGATTTGCACGTGTGATATGTGTGCTTGCATGTATGTGTGATATGCATTCTTGCATGCATGCTCACATTTGTTATGTGTGCTTGCATGTGTGATATGCATGCATACATGCATCAAAGTGTGATATGTGTGCTTGCATGTGAGATTTGTTTGCTTGCCTGCATGAGTTATATGCATGCTTACATGCATGATATACATGCTAACATTCATACATGTGTAATATGTGTGCTTGCCTGTGTGAGTGATGTGCACGCTTGTGTGTGATATACGTGCTTGCATGTATGCGTGATATGCATTCTTACATGCGTGCTTACATTTGTGATACTTGTGCTTGTATGTGTGATATGCATGCTTAAATGCATGCATATCACACATACAAGTGATATGCATGCTTGCATGCATGTGTGATATGCATTCTTACATGCATGCTTACATGCGTTCTTACATTTGTGATTTGTGTGCTTGCCTGTGTGAGTGATATGCATGCTTACATGTGTGATATATGTGATGCGTGTATGCGTGATTTGCATGTGTGATATGCATTCTTACATACAAGTGATATGCGTGCTTACATGTGTGATATGCATTCTTGCATGCTTACATGTCTGATTATATTTGTGATACGTGTGCTTGCATGTGTTTTATGCATGTTTACATGCATCTATGTGTGATATGCATGCTTGTATGTCTGTTTACATGTGTGATAGTTTCATTGTATGGCTCTCAAGTCAGTGAAAACTGGTTGCTTGGTTCTGAGAGAGGTTTATAGGCACTATTGCGATGAATTCACTGTATTTTTACCACAGATGTGACTTACTTGCGTCACTCTGCATCTGTCGCTCTTTCAGATGCATCTTTGCATCCTTTGCCAGACGTCTCATCAGTCTGAGTTTTGCCTCCTTCTCCTTCTAAGGCACTGTAGGTTATATATGCGAGCTCGCATGGAGTCATATGAATAATAGAAGCTGACTGTTAGTCGTGGCAGTCATGTACACACAGGTTGAGCCGTCTCTCTCTAATGCAGGAACGTGTTGGGAGTGGAGATTTTCTTACATTTGCATTATTTCCAACTCATGCTGAACTTCCGACATCCTTGTGGTGTGTGTTTTGTGCCCAAATGTCTTCTGACAGTTTGCATGTTTTGTCAGGTCACTGTTAAGTCATGTTGTACGTGAAGGAGGGCTTGTATGTTTTTACAAGAAGCATTTTAATTTCAGAATTGCTACTTATGTTTACTTTCTGTGTTATTATTTGAAATTTACTAGACGTTTTTGGGGTGAAAACTCTTTCAAAGTACACTGATGTATTTCACTGTTGATGCATTTTGCATCGTCTTGGCTGTAGTTTAAGTTTGTGTGAAATGAAATGGAAAAAGAAACTCACATTTTTGACAAAATACTGGGACTTTTTTTTATGCTGTTTTAACTTCCTGATAGGATTCCCAACACATCAGGAAATTAGCAAGAGCGAATCACCACAACGTTTTCACTTTCAAGAACATTTGAACTTGAATAAAACTGAAAACGAGGTCAGAACGAGTTTAGCAGGACGCTGGTTACTTTATATTTTGTACACCTGTGTAGAGAAGCAGAAGGAACAGAAGATTCGTTCAGACAACTCTGTGAACCTCTGTGTGAAAACCAGCCAAACAGACCTGAGGTTTAAGTAAGTTTTTTTGCATAAACAGAGCGTCTTTCTTCATATGGGCTACTTGAGTGA
Organism: Labeo rohita; assembly: GCF_022985175.1. Taxonomy (NCBI): domain Eukaryota; kingdom Metazoa; phylum Chordata; class Actinopteri; order Cypriniformes; family Cyprinidae; genus Labeo; species Labeo rohita. The sequence goes on from NC_066893.1 coordinate 28,090,320, forward strand.
ATGACGCAAGAGACATTACAATCTAATAGGAAATGTTGAAAAAAGTTTCACATTTTGGCAATGTGGGATAATTTCACAACAACATGACCGGACCACGTTTCATCCCAAATTATACTTTCCATAAACTAAATGAAGCCTGTTTTAAGGACCATTAAGTGACTCTATTTTCAAGACAATTAAACACATTTTCCCACATAATTGTCATTACTATAATGGTTTTAGCTTCA
>NC_066893.1:28095546-28115546 GCF_022985175.1 Labeo rohita
TTAATTTTATTTTATTTTTTAATTTCAGTTTTAATCATTCAATTTTAATGTATTTTTGTCTATCATGATATTTTAGAATTAATTATTTTATTTTATTTTATTTTTTTATTTTATTTTATTTTATTTCAGTTTTAATCGTTCAGTTTAAATGTATTTTTGTCTATCATGATATTTTAGAATTAATTTTATATTTATTATTATTCTGAATGGGCTTTTATAGTAATTTCTTTCCCTAACCCATGGAAAACTTTGTCTGTCTGTCTGTCTGTCTGTCGTTCTGTTCGGATTTTTATTTTTCTATTCTTTTTTTGTCATTTTACTTTTATTTATTTTATTTAATTTTATTTATTTAATTTATTTCATTTTCATTTATTTCATTTTATTTTATTTTTTAATTTTAGTTTTAATCGTTCAATTTTAATGTATTTTTGTCTATCATGATATTTTAGAATTAATTATTTTATTTTATTGTATTTATTTATTTTATTTTATTTTATTTAAGTTTTAATCGTTCAGTTTAAATGTATTTTTGTCTATCATGATATTTTAGAATTAATTATTTTATTTTATTTTATTTTATTTTATTTATTTATTTTATTTTATTTTATTTAAGTTTTAATCATTCAGTTTAAATGTATTTTTGTCTATCATGATATTTTAGAATTAATTATATATTTATTATTATTCTGAATGGGCTTTTATAGTAATTTCTTTCCCTAACCCATGGAAAACTTTGTCTGTCTGTCTGTCTGTCTGTCGTTCTGTTCGGATTTTTATTTTTCTATTCTTTTTTTGTCATTTTACTTTTATTTATTTTATTTAATTTTATTTAATTTTTATTTATTTTATTTATTTAATTTTATTTTATTTTTTAATTTCAGTTTTAATCATTCAATTTTAATGTATTTTTGTCTATCATGATATTTTAGAATTAATTATTTTATTTTATTTTATTTATTTATTTTATTTTATTTTATTTAAGTTTTAATCGTTCAGTTTAAATGTATTTTTGTCTATCATGATATTTTAGAATTAATTATATATTTATTATTATTCTGAATGAGCTTTTATAGTAATTTCTTTCCCTAACCCGTGGAAAACTTTCTCTGTCTGTCTGTCTGTCTGTCGTTCTGTTCGGATTTTTATTTTTCTATTTTTGTTATTTTTATTATTTTATCTTTTCTTTTTTTGTCATTTTACTTTTATTTATTTTATTTATTTATTTTATTTTATTTTAATTTAATTTTTTTTATTTAAGTTTTAATCGTTCAGTTTAAATGTATTTTTGTCTATCATAACCATTTTTTATTTTAGTCATAATTCTTTAATGTTCAGGGTTGCTGAAAACAAGCATGTTCTTGCATGGATTTTTCCCTTCCCAAAGTACATCCATCATTTCTGCGTTGCTGGTTTTGAGCTTGTCTCTTGATCTATAAAAAGTTTCCTAACCGCGATCTTTCCCTCTGCCGTCCACGTCAGCAAACCGGAGGGACGTGAAAACACAGGCTCTCGGGAGACGTTTGCAGCCTCTTCCTGTTTGGGGAAAATCAGCTGCTCATTTAAACACATTATTTCAAATTTATTAGTGTTAAGAGGATAACCCCTTGAGATGGAACATCTCGTTTTCGAGGGGGTCCTCAAGACACTTTACTTTTACTTATTTTATTTTAATTTTATTTTTTTTATTTATTTCTATTTTATTTTATTTTTACATTAAACACAAGAAACACTCCTGTCCACCATAGTTTTACCATAGTGTTTTGCTGAGTGTGTGTGACGGCAGCGATTTTGCTCTTGTGAGACGTCTCTAGTGTTTGTGGTCAGTCACACCTCTATATTTAGTGCTTGTTATCAGCTTGTTTTCTGTCTCTCAGTGTCTCTCTCAAGTCACTCTTTCTTCAGATGGCACTCGGCTGGCAAGCTTTATTTAGTCAGACGTGTGTGTGTGTGTGTGTGTGTGTGTGTGTGGAGGTGAGCTGTTATCACTTGCCCGAGTGTTTTCACGCTGACAGATCTTTCCTCAGAGAAAGTTCGATGCCTCCAGCTTCATCTTGCATGGCTCATTTCCATAAAAGACAATCTAAAGAACATCTGAGGAGCCTTAAAGGAGCAGTTTGTTTTCTTCTGAGAAAAATGTAGATTAGGCTGCATGATTAATCAAAAGCGAAATCGCAAAAAATTAAAAAAAAATTTATTATCATTATTATTTTTTTATTATTTTATTATTTAAAATTGAAGAAATTAAGACATAAATATTACTTTTCTATGTTATATTTGTATTGTAAAATAAAATTGTATTATATTTCTTAAAAATATATTCTTAAATATACCTTTTATTTTATTTTACAATATGCAGTACAATAGTAATGTTTTTTATTTTCTGTAATATTTTTGTTTAATATTATTATTATTATTATTATTATATGGTCACTTTTTATTTATATATATATATATATATATATATATATATATATATAATTTTTATTTTTTTATTATTATTATATTATATTTTTATTATATATTTTTTTCAATACACAAGAATGTACTTGAATATTTTTACAGTAAAATTGTACAATGATAATATTGATAATTTTTGTTTAATAAGAATAAAATATTTTGTAATATATTTTTGCTTAAATACTCAATTTTACAGATCAATATTAAAATGGTAATATTTATGTTGTTTCATATTTCATTGAGTAGTAAAATAAAAATATAATAATAATAATACTATCATTATTGAAAAATATATTACATATTATTATTATTATTATTATTATTATTATTATTATTATTATTATTATTATTATTATGTTAGCTGTTGTACTGTAAAATAAATTATTTATATTTTGCTCAAATACTCAATTTGAAAGATAAATATTAAAATTTAGTAGTAATATTTCATAATATAATAAAATATAATAATAATAATAATTATTATTATTATTATTATTGTTATTGATTTTTACTGCTTAAAATAATACATTATTATTATTATTATTATTATTACTGCTTAAAATAATACATTATTATTATTATTATTTTTACTTCTTAAAATAATACATTATTATTATTATTATTATTATTATTATTATTACTGCTTAAAATAATACATTATTATTATTATTATTATTATAGATTTTTACTGCTTGAACTAATACATTTATTATTAGTGTTGATTTTTGCTGTTTAAATCAGTACATTATTATTATAATTATTATTATTATTATTATTATTGATTTTTACTGCTTGAACTAATACATTTTTATTACATTATTATTGTTGATTTTTGCTGCTTAAAATAATACATTATTATTATTGTTGTTGTTATTATTATTATCATTATTATTTATCCATTAGTTGCACTGTAAAATAAATACTTTATATTTTGCTTAAATAGCATATATTATTATTGTTTTATTATTAAAATATTATGCAGAGATGTTTTAAAATTGTAGTTTTTTTGTTTCATATTTCATTCACAATAAAAATACAATAATAATAATAATAATAATAACAATAATAGTAGTAGTAATAGTCGTAATAATAATAATAATATTTTTTATTATTATTATAATCATTGGTGATTTTTAGTGCTAAAACTCATTTATTATTCTTATTAATATTATTACATTATTGTTGTTATTATAATTACATGTAGTCATTAGTTGTATTGTAAAATTAAAATATATATTTTAGATTCTTAAATATTCTTTTACTTTACTGTGAAACATATAGTAATTATTATAATTATTTTTACTAGTAGTAGTAGTAGTATCATTGTAGTCGAATTGATTTGTAATCACAAAAAAAAAAAAATTGGGCCAGTTTGGGCCAGACAAGCACAGCAAACCTTTTATCCCTCACTTTTTCAGTTTCCATTCTTTCATTCGTGCTTTTAGTTGCATTGCAGCAGGTTGTATGTCGATGATGCCGAACACTTTTCTCCCAATTTCTTTCCCAAATGTGTCCTGAGGCTGAGTGCAGTTGCCTAACATCCACTTTTGTGTGTCATGAAATGAATCCAGAAAGCGCATGATGACTATCGATGAGGCTCCTTTAAGGCTTGAGTTACTGTAAGGAAATCTGCTGCTTTGAATCAGACAAAAGGTCTTTCTGAAGGGAGCGGCGCGGATCTCATGTCAGGGAATTCCTGGACGTTTGTTTATGATGGCTGTGGAAAACGTCCAGTTAAAGACGAGGCTTTTTGTTTTGTTGTTGAACTTTCTGCTAAATCGAGCGGGTGATTTATCAACGGTCTTTTGCGTGTGTGTCTACTGATTATTTGTGTTATTAGTCTGGCAGGTTTTCATTGGATGTGTGAGTAGTTTTCACACGCGGCCTGATTAAACGAAAGCGAGTCCTCATTAGCATGTTTAACTGAAGGCCGCTTCACAACAAAACAGTTCGCTTTTCTAGGTCAGTCTTGTGAAAGTCGTGTTGTGTTTTTTTGAATAACTGTGTGAGAGCAAACGCAGTGTTTCTTCATGTTTGCAAGAGAAATATGAGCTTTGTGTGAGACGACGAGTGAAATAGCAGTCGTTTTAATAACAAATGTGTTTGCATATTGCATATATATGTATACACACACACATTAAAAATAAAATTAAAAATTAAAAATATATTTGGTTCAACAAGAAAAAAAGTGGGTAAAATATTACATTGTAGCTTAGATTAAATAAATTAAATTAATAAATTTTTCTTGAACAATAATTATAATTTAAACTAAAATTTATATTTTACATATATTGATTTATTGATTTATTTATTTTCAAATTAATATATTGTTAAAAAAGGTTGCAACAACAAAATTAATGAGAAAAAAAAAAAATTATTATATATATATATATATATATATATATATATATATATATATTTGATTACAAATATATTGGGTTCAACCAGAAAAAAAGTGGGTAAAATATTACATTGTAACTTAGATTTTGTTCTTAAATTATAATTATAATTTAAACAAAAAATTATACATAATATATTCTATTTTAACTTTATATAAATGTAAAAATAATATGTCATAATATCTTTTATATGTAATGTTATCTATCTATCTATCTATCTATATTTAGATATTTATTTATTTATTTATTTATTTATTTTTAGATAAAAGCAATGGAAATCTTGCCTGCAACTAACTGAAATAAAATAATTTAAAGTTGAAGTCATTAAAAATAAAAAATAAATTTAATTAATGTATGTAAATTAAAACTAAAATATAAAACTATAAAACTATAAACTGTAAAACTAGAAATATTAAAACAACAAAATAAATAAAACAAAATAAAAATAAATAAATACAACTAATAAATAACTAATGAATAAATAAAACTAATAAAAATCACAAAATTATTTTATTAAAATTGAAATAATATTATTGCATTTTATTATATATTATAAAATAAAATACATGCATTAGATTAATAAATATAATTTTTATCACATTAAAAAATAGAAATGTTGCCTTGGTAACTAACTAAAATAAATAAATGCAACTAATACATGACTAGTGAATAAATAAAACTAATAAAATCACAAAATAAAAAAAATGTTTCTATAATATTACATTTTATTATATATCATGAAATAAAATATAAGCATTAGATTAAAAAAGATCTCTTTAAAAATACAATAAATAATAAATAAAAAAATAAATCTAATAATAATCACAACAAAATGATTGGGTTCAACAAGAAAAATAATATATTTTAAATTAGATTAAATAAATAAACTTAATACATTTTTCTTAATCAAATCTAATTTTAATCAAATATATTCTATTAAAAAATAATTAGATTAAGAAAAATTAATTAACATCATAATATTTTAACTAAAATGTATTTCAACTAGTTTAAAACTAATTTAAAAATAAATTTTTAAAATAATTTAAATGTTTTTTTTATTATTTAAAATGTTTTTGTTTAATTAAAAAAAAATTAAGTAATTTTGTTGTTGAACCCATTATATTTATCATGAAACCTATATTCTAATAAACAAAACTTGGTTACAACAACAAAATGAATAAATAGATTTAATAAAAATAAATACATAATCAAATACATACCCCCTTTTTTGTTGAACCCAAGATGTTGTGTATTTTTGTTTTGTTATATGTTTATCACTTAATTCAATAAATAAATAATTAAAGTGTAAAGTGTAAATACATTGAAGTGTATATTTTTTATTTATTAAATAATAAAATAAATAATAATTAATTATGTAGTATATCTTTTCCATTTATTAAATGATAAAGTAAATAATTATGAAGTGTATAATTTATGTATTAAATAATAAAATAAATAATCATTAATTACGAGTATTTTTTTTATTTATTAAATAATAAAATAATAATTATCAAGTGTGTTTTTCATTTATTAAATAATAAAATAAATAATTATGAAGTGTATAATTTTATATTGATTAAAATAATAAAATAAATAATAATTATGAAATGTATATTTTCATTTATTAAATAATACAATTAATAATAATTATAGTGTATATTTTTAATTTATTAAATAAGTAATTATGAAGGGTTTTTTTATTCATTAAATAAATAATAATTATGAAGCGTATATTTTTTATTTATTAAATAATAAAATAAATAATAATTAATTATGTAGTATATCTTTTCCATTTATTAAATGATAAAGTAAATAATTATGAAGTGTATAATTTATGTATTAAATAATAAAATAAATAATCATTAATTACGAGTATTTTTTTTATTTATTAAATAATAAAATAATAATTATCAAGTGTGTTTTTCATTTATTAAATAATAAAATAAATAATTATGAAGTGTATAATTTTATATTGATTAAAATAATAAAATAAATAATAATTATGAAATGTATATTTTCATTTATTAAATAATACAATTAATAATAATTATAGTGTATATTTTTAATTTATTAAATAAGTAATTATGAAGGGTTTTTTTATTCATTAAATAAATAATAATTATGAAGCGTATATTTTTAATTTATTAAATAATAAAATAAATAATTAATTATGAAGTGTATATTTTTCCTTTATTAAATAATAAAATAAATAATAATTATGAAGTGTATATTTTTCATTTATTAAATAATAAAACAAATAATTATGAAGTGTATAATTTTTTTAGTTGTTAAATAATAATTATGAAGTGTTTATTTTTCATTTATTAATTAATTAAATAAATGCTTTCTTAGAAAGTGTATATTTTTTTCCATTTATTAAATAATAAAATAAATAATTAATTAATTATGAAGTGTATAATTTTTTTATTTATTAAATAATAAATAAATAATAATTAATTATGAAGTGTATATTTTTTTTTATTGATTGATTTATATATTTTTTAAAATTTGAACAGATCATAATGACGGGGCTCATTGATCAGGGTGACGACATGGGCCTGGTGACGCCGATAGAGCTGACGGACCCTCAGAAAGACGACGACCCCCAGTGTCCCGCACACTTCAGACAGAGTCTCATGTAAGAACCGCACACATCTGCACGATTACACAATAAAAGTCCTGTGCAACATTCACTACATCATTTAAGAATCCACTTTAAAGCTCTTCACTTCCGAACGTTCCAAACATGCACCAGCCCATTGGTTTTCTGTAATATGTTCTACTTCTTGTATTGGTTTTAGTGGCTGTGCTGCAGCATCTTTGTGTGTTCAGAGCTGAATGAGTAAATCTACGCCCTGTTCCCTCAAGTTCGTGCTTGTTTTCCTCAGGCAGGTTTGCATTCAGGGCCGGGCCGCCCGTCGCCCGTAACGCCACAAACACACGCTCCTGTTCTCGCTGTTTGTTTAAACGTCTCACCGTCTCAGAGCACGAATTAATGAAGCACATTTACGTGATGAGTGTGTTTGCGTTTCACTACATGATTATGAACTACAACTTTATAAGTATGTATGTTTTTGTAATTAAAATGAACTATACATTTGCCTGGGCAACTAACTGAAAAAAAAAAGTTTAAATTAAAGATATATATATATAGAAATATATAGAAATATAAAAAAAATAAGTAATAATGATAAAAAAAATTACTAGAACTATAAAAATAATAATTTGACAATAATATAAAAAGTAATATTAACAAAAACAAAATTACTATTACTATAAAAATAATTCAGCAATAATATAAAAAATTACTAGAACTATAAAAATAAAAATTATATATAATTCTTTATTATATTACATAATATATAGAAATAGAATTTTAATGTACAATAATATATTTATTATATAGAAATATAAAAAGTAATAGCAATTACTAGAACTATGAAAAAAATTATGTATTATTATATTACAAAATATATATAATCTAGCATAATTTTAATATATAGAAATATAAAAAGTAATCATGACAAAAACAAAATTACTATAACTATAAAAATAATACATTAATAATAATAAAAATTACTAATACTATAAAAATAAAAATTATATGTAATTGTATATTATTATATTATGTATTATATTTATATTTATTATATTTATTTATTATATTGAATATAAAAAAACTTTTACTATATAGTAATATATTTAACATATGGAAAAAACAAAATTAAAAATAAAAATAATTTAACAATAATACAAAAATATATAATTATATATTATTATATTAGCGAAATTAAATATAAAGATTATAGAATAACTTTAATATTTTGAAATATATTTAATGTATAGAAATATAAACTAGAACTATGAAAATAAAAATATATAATTATATATTATTATATTACATAATATATAGACTCTAGCATAATTTTAATATATAGAAATATAAAAAGTAATAATAATGACAAAAACAAAATTACTAGAACTATAAAAATAATTTAACAATAATATAAAATTACTAGAATTATGAAAATGTATGATATATAATTATATATTATTATATTAGCGATAATTACATAATATAAAGATTATAGAATAACTTTAATATTTTGAAATATATTTAATGTATAGAAATATAAACACATTACAAAAACAAAATTACTAGAACTATTAAAAATAATAATTATATGTCATTGTATATTATTATATTACATTATATATAGAAATATAAAAAGTAATAATAATGACAAACAAAATTGCTAGAACTAAAAAAATAATTTAACAATAATATAAAAAACTAGAACTATGAAAATGTAAAATATTATATATAATTATATATTATAAAATAATACATTAATAATAATAAAAAATTACAAATACTATGAAAATGAAAATTATATGTAATTGTATATTATTATATTACTTATTATATAGAATATAGAGAACTTTTACTATATAGTAATATATTTAACATATATAGAAATATAAAAAACAATGACAAAAAAACGAAATTACTAGAACTGAAAATAACAACATGTAATTATATATTATTATATTACATAATATATAGATATATATTTAATATATAGAAATATAAAAAGTAATAACTGACAAATATATAATAAATATGTGTGTGTGTGTGTATATGTGTATATATATATATATATATATATATATATATATATGTAGGGCTGTCAAATGATTAATCATGATTAATCGCATACAAAATAAAAGTTTGAGTTTGCCTTATATTTCTCTGTGTACTGTGTGTAAGTATTATGCATATATAAATACACACAAATTAATGTATATATTTAAGAGAAATATGTTATTTATGTAAAAAATAATTTATTTATATATAATATAAATTATATAAAATTATAATAAATATATATACTTATATATATACATGAATGTGTTTGTATTTATATTTGTATTTATATACATAATAATTACACAGCACACACACATATATTAGGCGAACTCAAACTTTTATTTTGTATTCGATTAATCGTGATTAATCATTCATATATATATATATACATATACATATATGGAAACTAGTAATTCCAGTAATACTACTACTATAATGCTACTTAAATGACGTTGTTTGTTCTGTCATTCAGACGTGACTAGACGTTGTAGAGACCGTGTGAGGATAATATATTTGCACAAGACAAAGTTTGTTGGTTGTTGCACATAATTCTTGTGTAATTTTTTCACATTTGAAAAATGAGAAGAAAGTTTTCCTCTATGATTTGAATGAGACAAAGACACTATTCATGCACATGTAATCAGGTTATTTGGATCACGTGAGCTTGTTTATAATGAACTGAGATTGACGAGAATCTGCACGTGGGTTTGTGAAGCAGAGACGCGCTGATCCGTAAGCGGATAATGTGGGAGCGCTGCGATTTCACATGACCGGAGCCGCGCTCATCTGTAACCCGTTCAGAGCAATCCAGAGCCAAATGCAAACTTCAGGCTACTGGTGTGTGTGTGTGTGATGGATGTGGTGTTTGGCTGTAGATGAGAGGCCCATAGAGTGGAAAACAATAGAGAGAAAACAGGACTCGTTAGGTGGAAACTCCATTGGGCTGCACAAAGGCCCCTTTGAGAGAGAAAGAAACGTGTTTCTGAAGTGACGTGTGATCAGACGCTAGCGCTGACGACTAAAGCCGAGTTTGAGCTTCAGACGTGAATAATTCCTCAAATCAATCTAATCGTTTTCACCTGCTGAACCAGAAAAATCACACAGACGCACACCGACGGAGGGAAACCAGTGCTGATATTCTTAACTAGAACTATTACATTAAAAAAACTATTATATAATGGATTAAATAAATAATGGATAAAAAATGTTGTTTATTAGATGAAAAAAATTGAACATTTATCTTGGCAGCTAATTGAAAAAAAAAAAGCGGTAAAATTTAACATAAATAATAAATAAAAAAAATCCCTAAATTTTAAACTAAGAAAATATGAATATTAGATTAAATTTTTTTAAATAAATAAAAAATACATAGTAAAATAACAAAAATTGAATAAATAAAAAATGTAAATAATATCGATATATATATATATATATATATGTGTGTGTGTATACATATATATATATATATATATATATATATGTATATATGTATGTATATGTATATATGTATATGTATGTATAGTGTGTGTGTGTGTTTGTATATACACTACCGTTCAAAAGTTTGGGGTCAGTAAGACTTGTAATAGTCTTTAAAGAAGACTCTTATGCTCATCAAGGCTGCATTTATTTGATTAAAAATATAGAAAAAAAAACAGTAATATTGCAAAATGTTTTTACAATGTAAAATAATGTTTTTTATTTTAACATACTTTAAAATAGAATTTATTCCTGTGATGAAAAGCTGAATTTTTATCAGCTGTTACTCCAGTCTTAAGTGTCACATGATCCTTCAGAAATCATTCTAATATGCAGATTTATTATTAGAATGATCAATGTTGGATAATATCAACTGTTGTGCTGCCAAATATTTTTTGGAACCTGTGATTTTTTTTTTTTTCAGGATTCTTTCATGAATAACAAGTTTAAAAAGTACAGTGTTTATTCAAAATATAAATATTTTTTAACGATGTAAATTATTTAATATTAACTTTTAATAAACTTTTAATTATTAACTTAATACATCCTTGGTGAATAAAAGTATTAATTTCTTAAAAAAAAAAAAAAAAAAGAAAAAAAGAAACAATAAAAATGTACTGACCCCAAACTTTTGAACGGTAGTGTGTATGTATATATATATATATATGTATATGTATGTGTGTGTGTGTGTGTGTATGTGTGTGTGTGTGTGTGTGTGTTTGTATATATATATATATATGTGTATATATAATTACAAAAACTAAATTACACAAATTTAAACTGCAAAAATAATCTATGCTGTATTTTAAATTTTAATTATTAATTTATTTTAATTATTTAATTATCAATTTATTTTAATTATTTTAAATTAAATTCTTATTTAAGATTATATTAATATTTAATTCTTATATTAGATTAAATTTTTTAATAAAAGCATTTAATAAAATTTAAATTGTAGATAAAAGCAAAGGAAATCTTGCCTTAAAATAAATAAATAAATAAATAAATATATATATATATATATATATATATATATGTATGTATGTAACATAAATGACACAAAAAGAATAATAATGACAAAAATACAGCAAAATTACACAAATTTTAACTATGAATATTAGATTACATTTTTGTTAACAAAAGCATTTAATAAAATAAACATTTTAGAGAAAAGCGATGGAAATCTTGCCTTGCAATTAAATATATATATATATATATATATATATAAAACCCATAAATGACACAAAAAAATGATAAAAATACATGACAAAATTACTGAAATTTAAAATATAAAAAAGTTATCTATGCTCTATATTTATTTATTTATTTATTTATTTATTTTAGATGTTAAAAATATGAATATTAGATTACATTTTTTTCTTTAATAAAAGTATTTAATAAAATAAACATTTAAAAAATAACATTTAAACATTTAAAAATATAAATTATTAAAAATTATTAAAAAATAAATTATAAAAATTATAAAATGTATGAATAAATTAAAGCTAAATAAATACATGTATATTCAAAAACTCAAATTTAAGATATGAAAAAAAATGAAATATTATCTATTATACAACTTGGTAATTTTCACACCAGACAGGAAGAAATGATCTAGCAATTACATCTTAGCAACTGCACAGCAGCAATGTAGAGCAATAGACAGACTCTTCAGAAAAATGAAAGGACTAGTTTTGATTGGTCTCTTATTTTTTGATGAGGCTCTATTGGTTTCGTGTTTAATTGAGGAAGCCAGATTTGTGGCGCAGCAGGAGTCGTGGTGTTTGTGCGACTGAAGTGTCGTTTTCAGCTCGGCGTGCGAGACGATGTCAGAGCTGCAAACTGCACGTGCGAAACGCTCACGTTTACAGACGAGCAGCTCTAATTACATAAGACAGCGGAGAGAGAGGGGTTTGTGTGAGGTTTGTGCATTTTCTGTGTGAATAGTAAACCCAGATGACCTACTGTAATTAAGCAAGCAGTATAGTTTAACTTCACCTTCAAGTCAAGTGAGTCAATAAGGAGTCAGCATGATAAAGTCTCTTATTGTTCACCCAGGCTGCATTTATTTAATCAGAAATACTGTGAAAATTTTGAAATATATTTACAATTTAAAATAGCCGCTTTCGATTTGAAGATATTTAAAGATGTAATTTATTTCTGTGATCAAAGCTGAATTTTCAGGATCATTACTCCAGTCTTCAGTGCCACACGATCCTTCACAAATCATAATCTTACTATATAATACCCTGATTTGCTGTTTAAGAAACATTTCTGATTATTAGCAATGTTGAAAACAGTTGTGCTGCATAAAATTGTATTTTTCTTTACTGAAATTCTTTTAAAAAAAAATTCTTAAAATAAAGTCATTTATTTTACTAAAAAAAATTCTAAAATTTCAATTTTTAGAAATATTATTAAAAATATTATTAGATATAATTAGATTTAAAAAAAAACCTAAGTGTTGCCTTGATAACTAACTAAAATAAAATAAGCTGAAGTTGAAGTACTAAAATTAGAATATTAATTTATTATTATTATTATTATTATTATTATTATTATTTATTGTTCATTAAAAATAGTGTTTTTTTTGTAAACAAATATAAAGTTTCTTGGGGTACATTTTACAAGAAAATACAATTTCAGTCTTTTTGCTTAAAAATTTCACACTTAATTCAACATTACTTGCAGTTTCTTGTGAAATTAATTTTTATTTGTGATTATTTGTGAAATAGGAATAAGTAAATTGCTTTGCATTATTTTTTATATATATACTATTTTAAATTTTACATTTATTTTACGTAAATTTAAAATATAATGTGTAATAATATTTTATGTGTGATATGTATATATGTATACGTATATATTAGATTTATATAATTATTAATATTTATTTATTAATAATTTGCCGTAATTAAAAATAAACTAAAAATGTTTTAATAAATTAAAACTAAATAGGAATGTTAAAAAAAAAAAAAAAATCCCACCAACAAAACTGCTAAAATTTGAACTTTTAGAAATATTGGAATAAAATACTAATATAAAATTAAATATTCAAAAATAAATTTGTAAGATAAACCCGAAGCACTAAAAGAAGAATATTAATATATTATTATTAATATTAATATTACTGTAATATATTAATAATATTAAAACTATGAAATATTTTATATATTATGATATTATGAATATATTTTATATATTTTGTTTGTTTTATATATAAGTTTCTTGGGGTATATTTTACAAGAAAATACAATTTCAGTCTTTTTACTTCATTATTTCACACTTAATTCAACCCTTAATTCAAGTGTGTAACATGTTTTGAAACAATGACCACAGCAAACACAGGCCGTAAACGTTCACGAGAGGAGCTTTAATGCTCAAAAACTCTTTATTAAAGAGCTTTTGAAATGAAATCCCTCTTCTGATCAGTCTCAGCTGAAAAGAGGCATTTCTTCATGAAAGCGGAGGGTATTTCCGTTTTGTCACAACAGCATCATTACACCATTCAGAGGAAAGCGATGGTGTTTTCACGCTGAAACGATGGAATTACAGACAGCTGAGTTTCTCCAGGAAGGAAACGCTCCTCTGAAGCCTTCGGCCGCCGGAAGTTATAAACAATGATTGATTGTTTGTGAGAGGAAGTTCAGGGAATGAGGTGAAGGAGAACCGGAAAATCACCAGTTATACTGAAACGTTGCAGTCAAAAACATTGGGGTTTTGTGTTCCTGTAAGGAAAAATAAAAAATTATTGGCTCAATTGTTTCCCCTACAGCTGAAATTGAGATTTAAGCTCTCTTTGCATGTAATTAGATATGTATTTATATTAATTAAATATAAAATGTATATAAATAATGAATTTAAATTTTAATTAAAAAAATTAAAATTAAATGTTAAAAATATTTATTGTTTATTTATAGCAACATTTCTTGCTACATAAATAAATAAATACATTTAAGTAATAATTTTAATAAGTTATACAGTATGTTGTATGTATAAATTTTAGTAAAAAAAAAAAAAAAAAAAAAAAAAATATATATATATATATATATATATATATATATATATATATATATATATATATTTCCCCATACAGATGAAATTTGCAGATATTTAAATATGTATTTATATTAATTGAATATAAAATGTGAAATAAATAATGAATTTAAAATTTTATGAAAAAAAATGTTAATAATATTTATTGTTTATTTATAGTAACATTTCTTGGGACTGACATAAACAAATAAATAAATAATTTTAAATAATAATTATAATAAAATAAAATAATTTTTTATTAAAACAAATAAAATAAATATTAATAATATTTATTGTTTATTTATAGTAACATTTCTTGGAACTGACATGACATAAATAAATAAATAAATAAACAAATTTAAATAATCATTTTAAAAAATTATATAGTATAGTGTATGTATAACATTGAGAAAAAATATAATGAAAATATTTTAAATAATTTAAATTTGTCATTTATATAAATATATATGCTGGAAAATGAGAGGAAATCCAGGTTTTGACCTGATAAATAAATAATAAATTACACATTTCAATTGTTTCCCCTACAGTTGAAATCGAGATGTAAAATAAATAATAAAAAAAAAAATATATATATATATATATATATATACACATACATATATATACATATATATATATATATATATATATATATATATATATATATATATATATATATATATATATATATATATATATATATATATATATATATATATATATATATATATATATATATATACATATATATATACATATATACATATATACATATATATATATATATATATATATATATATATTTTATTTTTTTTATTTTTTTTCATTATTTATTTTACGTCTCGATTTCAATATATATATATATATATATATATATATATATATATATATATATATATACACGTATATGTGTATATATGTGTGTGTGTGTGTGTGTGTTAATAATATCTATTGTTTATTTATAGTATATAAATAAATATAAATAAATATATATGCTGGAAAGTGAGAGGAAATCCAGGTTCTGACCTGATAAATAAATAAAAAAAAATTACACATTTCAATTGTTTCCCCTACAGTTGAAATCAAGATGTAAAATATAATAGAAATATTTTAAATAATTTAAATTTGTCATTTATAAATATATATGCCGGAAAAATTAGAAAATGAGGAAAATGAGAGAGGGAAATCTATTTTTTTGACCTGATAAATAATTAAAAAATTAAAGTCTCAATTGTTTCCCCTACAGCTGAAATTAAGATCTAAGCTCTCATTTGCACATATTTAGATATGTATTTTTATTAATTAAATAAAAAAAGTAAAATAAATAATGAATTTACATGTAAATTAAAAAAATAAAAAATAAATGTTAATAATATTTATTGTTTATTAATAGTAACATTTATTGGGACTGACATAAATAAATTAATTAATTAATTAAATTATATAGAATAGTGTATGTATAAAATTGAACAAAAAAATATAATATAATATAATATAATATAATATAATATAATATAATATAATACATATGCTGGAAAAATGAGAGGGGGAAATCGAGGATTTGACCTTATAAATACATATGAAAATGCGCGTTCACAGTCATTTGCACACATTTGCTTGTGGCCGGAGCTGGGCTGATGTTTTTGGTCTTCATGTCTGTTTGTATGATCATTTGTACACACAGTTTGCATGACATTTGAGTCTCGTTTGAGCGCATGCACAGGCGCATTCATCATATTTTTGTGGGCATGTGTGTTTTTTCCACTGAACTGAAGCACTTTTGCATAGCAGGAATCATCTTGAAGAGCGGATTTGCATCAGCACACACATTTTACTGATATCGATGAAATATTTGTTCTGAATTGAGTCATTGGTTGGTTTTTGCTTCTTTGAGGCTTGTTTAGTTTTATGCTGAATTTTCCTGAAAAGCTAATGCAAAAGAAAAGAAATGTTTAATCTGAAAGGACTAAAATCTAAAAAACATGAACTGATTCTAAAATAGAAATATTTTAAATAAGTTTAATTTCTGTATGTGTATTTGGTGTGTGTGTAAATGTAAATAGTAATAAAAGTGAACAAAAGCACCACTAATGATTAATATACTAATTGAATATAAAATTGAATTAAATATAATAGAAATATTTTTAAAATATTTTATAAAATGCTTTTAAAATAAATTTTGTATTTAAATGTTTGTTTATTATTATTATTATTATTATTATTATTATTATTGCTTTTCTGGGTCTTGTTTAGTAAAACAAATAAAATTAATTAAATTAATTCTATTTATATAATTTAGGTATTTATTTATATTTTAAAAATACAAATAATTGAATTGAAACTATAATAAAAATATTTTAAATGTAAATTTGAAATCTTTATATATATATATATATATATAATGTAATATAATTATAATATTATATAATATAATATACAAAATAATATAATTGAAATCTAATAAATATTGGTATGTTAGTACACATATGTAACTACTAATTAATATAATAATTCAATATGAAATAATTCAATAGTAATTCAGTAGTTTTTAAATTATTTATTTGAAATGAATTTAGAATTTAATTTATTTAAAAAAAAATGGTTTTAAAATTAATTTTGTATTTAAGTGTGTATAATAATATTATTACTATTATCATTATTATTATTATTATTATTATTATTATTATTATTATTATTATTATTATTATTATTGCTTCTCTGGGTCTTGTTTAGTAAGCCAAATAAATGAATTAATTCTATTTATATAATTTAGGTGTTTATTTATATTTTAAAAAATAAAATAATTGAATTTAAACTATGATAGAAATATTTTAAATAATGTAAATGTGTGTTAGTATACATGTAACACTACAAATTAATATAGTAATTCAATACTAAATAATTCAATACTAAATATAATATAAATATTTTTTAATTATTAATTTGAAATTAACTTAATTTATTTTATAAAATGATTTTAAAAATAATTTTTGTATTTAAATGTGTCTATTATTATATATTTTAAATATTGTATATTTTTAAATATTTTAAATATTTTAATTTGAAATCTATAAACATTTATATGTATGTATAAATACGTAACACTACAAATTAATATAGTAATTAAATGTAAAATTAAATATAATAGAAATATTTAGAATTTATTAAATATTTAATATTTAGATTTTTAAAATTATTTATGTATATTATTATTATTGCTTCTCTGGGTCTTGTTTAGTAAAACATGAATAAATTAACTCTATTTATATAGTTATGTTTATTTATATTTTTCAAATTAAATTGAATTAAATTTAAACTATAATAGAAATATTTTCAATCATTTACATTTGAAAAAAATGTGTTTTATGTGTGTATTTTCAGGCTTCAGCTCATAGATGATCTGTCATATGAGGATGTGAAGAAATGTTACAGGGGATCAGTAAGTATATTTCATTTTCATCATTCACTTTACATAAATGTCTACTGAACTGGGAAAGTACATGAGTCAAAGCGTCCGATATTATCAGATCTTACATTAATAGATGGAGTTGTCTCATTCTGTGTCCATGACTTCACAGATTCATAGTGAAGTCAGTTGCTGCGAGTTTCCGTCCACAATTGTGTTTAACAATCATTCATGATGCAAGATTGTGGTTAAACATTACAAAGCCTCTTTCCTTATGAGGTGCCAAACGTAACGTATCGCTGCTTTTTATCAGGTGGAGATCGGTTGAGAAGTTTCCAGAGATCTGTTTGGGAGTTTCCGTCGCTTACAACATAAAAAAATCAATCAGTTTAGTGTCGTGCTGCTTCCAGAGAAGCTTTTTAAAGCTCTATAGTCAGTTTAACCAAGTTAGGGGTGTTTCACGACTAGTTATGGTTAGACGAGCGGATGCTAAAGCCAATGAGAGACTCTCAGGCAGTGTGTTTTTCTTCACAGACCGTCAGCAAATACAACTCACAGTACCACAAGCTCTTCTCGGCCGTCCCGAAGGAGGAGATCCTCATGAAAGGTAACACGTCTGATCCATTCTGATGTCAGTTTACGGTTTACACCGTTTCCTGCTTAAAATTGAACACTGAAATGCGTTAATATTGTTTCACACTACACTTCCTTTAGTTTATTCTTGCGCTCTTCTGCGGGACATTCTGCTGCAAGGACGGCTTTACATTTCTCGAAACTGGCTGTGCTTCTACGCAAACCTTTTCGGGAAAGATATCAAGGTTTGTAGCGCTTTCTTTAACGTGTCAATTAATGTTTAATTATAATGATTGAAGATCAGTCTGCTTTAGTGATGTAACGCTAGTGATTCAGTATGAAATAATTCAATAGTAAATATAATATTTTATTAATTTTTAATTTAATTTAATTTTATAAAATGGTTTTAAAATTAATTTTGTATTTAAATGTGTGTAATATTATTATTATTATTGTTATTATTATTTACTTAGCCCAGACCTTCAGATCTTCAGACTGGTCTGACTCGGTGTGCTGTATCTTTTCAGACTGATCCGCCTTACAGTTTTCGTAAACCGGACTATCAAAACCACCAAAAATCCCATAGACTTACATTGACGGAATGTTCTAAATCATGCTAGCAACATGCTGGTAACATGCGAATCATGATAGAAACAGGCTAACAACATGTTATTAATATGCTAATCATGCTAACAAATTGCTAATAACTTGTTAACCATGCTAGCAACATGTATCTAACATGCTAATCATGTTAGAAACATGCTAGTAACTTGTTAATCATGCCAACAACATGCCAGTAACTTGGTAATCATGCTAGCAACGTGCTAGTAGCATGCTAATCATGCTAACGACATGACAGTAACTTGGTAATCATGCTAACAACGTGCTAGTAACATGCTAATCATGCCAACAACATGCCAGTAACTTGGTAATCATGCTAACAACGTGCTAGTTACATGCTAATCATGTTAGAAACATGCTAGTAACTTGTTAATCATGCCAA
>NC_066893.1:28120546-28143046 GCF_022985175.1 Labeo rohita
ACAGTACAATTTTAAGTTATGACTGGAGTAATGATGCTAAAAATACAGATTTGATCACAGAAATACATTAAATGTTTTAATATAGTCAAAGAGAAAACAGTTATTTTAAATAGTAAAAAAATATAGATATATTTAAAATATTTTGCTGCACTTCGGATCAAATAAATGCAGGCTTGGTGAGCAGAAAATATATATTTGTGTATTTACCAAATAAATATATATAAATTATCATATTTAACCATTTATACATTATTAAATAATTTTTTTTTTTATTAGTGTATAGTTTTGTTTTTTTTATGTAGTTTTTACTTGTACTTTTTAGCTATATATGTTTTACTTACGTGTATATATAGTTGTATTGATTTGAATTTATAGTAAATGTATTTATTAGTATATAGTATTTATTATATAGATTTTATTTTATTAATATTTTATATGTATATATATATATATATATATATATATGTATATGTGTGTGTGTGTGTGTGTGTGTATGTATGTATGTATGTATGTATGTATGTATGTGTATGTATGTATGTGTGTATATATATATATATATATATATATATATATATAATTTATCATATTTATCAATGTATACATTACCAAATAGTTTTTTATTAGTGTATAGTTTTAGTTTTTTTAAATATATAGTTTTTACTTCGTTTTTTAGTGTTATTTATGTTCTACTTATGTGTATATATAGTTGTATTTATTTGAATATATAGTAAATTATTAGAATTTTTTTTATGATATAGATTTTATTTTATTAGTATTTTATATATATATATATATATATATATATATATTTATTTATTTATTTATATTTTATATTTAATACAGTTATACAGAATATATAAATTATTTCATAATTTATATAGTATTTATTTGTATATTCACTATATAATCTATCATACTTAAATCATACATTATTGAATAGTTTTTACTAGTATATAGTTTTTTATTATATAGATTTACTTGTGTATACAGTATATATTTGTATTTATGATATATAAATAAAAAATATGTAATTTATCATATTTAATAATTTATTAATTATGGAATGGTTTCTATTTTCTACTTAAGTATATATAGTTGTATTTTTGATATATAAATATATAATTATATATAATATATAATAATGCATTTTATATATAATTATACATTTTATTATATTATGACTTTTAAATATGTCTGAAATTATAGCTAAAAATACCTAAAATATATTAAATAATTTATTAATTATAATAGCATATATATATATATATATATATATATATATATATATATATATATATATATATATATATATATATATATATATACATAGTGTATGTATTGTGTATATATATATATACTTATCTATCTATCTATCTATCTATATATATATATATAAACAAATGCATTAATATGTAATAATAATATTATTATTTTAAATGTAATATATATATATATATATATATATATATATATATATATATATATATATTTTGTGTTTAATAATAATTATGTATTGACATAGCAACTTAGACAAATTAATAAATTATATACATTTATATATATATTTGTATTTGTTATATATAAATAAAATATTTGTATGTAATAAATAATTATATTATTATAAATGTAATGTTAATATAATTATATATAAGTAGTAATTATTTTATTTATGTTCAAGTTTTTTTAAGTTAATATATTTTGATTACTAATTATAATACTGTGTGTGTGTATTTATCATATGTAATTATAATTATATATTGACAGCAACTTAGACAAATTAATAAATTATATGTAAAAAATAATTATATTATTATAAATGTAATGATATATAATTTTATACAAGTAATAATTATTTTATTTGTCAAGTTATTTTGTTATTAATTTCTTTTATGATTACAAATTCATGATTATAAATTGCATGCATTAACATATCAAAATACAATTAAAATGTGTTTGTCCGCTCATGTATTTCTCTCTCGAAGCTGTATAGCCACATGATTAGTGATTCATTTCTTTTTTTCATTATTCATAATTTACAGTGCACTTGATCCTCTTCAGCTGTAATCCAAACACCACTGATTTACATCTGAAATAATTAACTGTCAGTTTGTCACTGAGTCACGTTTCAGTTTATTCTCATTGGTTAAGATCTTTAATGAACTATTATTCCTGTTCTTCACGTCTTTGTCCAAATATTTGTGGCTCATGTTACGCTCCGCAGGCTGTGATGGGACGGTTTCTGGGCTAAAGGTGATGCGCTGTTGACACACTGATTTTCAGGATAATGTTTCTGGCCGGAGGCTTTTATCCTGAGACGCCGTTCAAACAGCCATGACAGAGTTAGGAAAATAGCCACACGTTATTTGATTATTAGCCGCATTGAACTGAACACGCTCCGCTTCACATTTGACTGTGAGACGCCGCTAACAGAGAATTAAACACTGTCCGTTTAACTGCAGCGAGACGTTTGTCGTCGCACAACGACGTGTTTTAAACAAACAGGGAATTCTTGGCTCAGCGTGAAGCTTTTGAAACAACAAAACAAACCCAAATAACTGACAAGGCCGTGATGTGTTGTGATCTTCAGAGAGACGACTGGAGGCCGAGAAGATCCTGCTGACTGAACCCGTGTCTGAACTGGGTCACATGGAGTATCATCTGCTCAAGTTCTTCATACTGCTGTGAGTCCAGAGACGAGATTTCAAGCTACAACCACCAAACTCAGCCCAGATCTGCAGACTGATGTGACGTCGTGTGCTGTCTCTTTTCTTACTGATCCGCCTTATAGTTTTTGTTATATTAAAGATTAAAAACCACCAAAAATCCCATAGACTTACATTGACGGAATGTTCAAATGAGCAACACTATTCAAACTCCAACTGACAAAATTCAAATCTAAACTCCCAGAATCCCTTGAGACTCAATCAACACTTCCCTTCTATGTACAATTTCTATTCAAACTTCTATTCTAATATTTCTAATCTATTTATCGATCTAGACAAGACTAGCAACTAGAATCATGCTAGTAACTTGCTATTAACATGCTAATCATGCTAGAATCATGCTAGTAATTTGCTAATTGTGCTAGAATCATGCTAGTAACATGCTAATCATGCTAGAAACATGTTAGCAACATGTTAATAACTTGCTAATCATGCTAGCAGCATGCTATTTATATGCTAATCATGCTAGAATCATGCTAGTAACTTGCTAATCATGCTAGAAACATGCTATTAACATGCTAATCATGGTAGATTCATGCTAGTAACTAGTTAATAATGCTAGCAACATGCTGCTAATCATGCTAGAAACATGTTAGCAACATGTTAATAACTTGTTAATCACGCAAGCAACATTCTGTTAACATGTTAATCATGTTAGAATCATGCTAGGAACATGTTAATAACTTGTTAATCATGCTAGCAACATGCTGTTAATATGCTAATCATGCTAGAATCATGCTAGTAACTTGCTAATCATGCTAGTAACATGCTAGCACCTGCTAATCGTGCTAGAACATGCTAGTAACTTGCTAATCATACTAGAATCATTCTGGAAACATGTTAGCAACATGCTAACTTTATAATCATGATAGAGACACTAGCAGCATGCTAACAACTTGTTAATCATGCTAAAAACATGTTAGCAACTTGCTAATTATGCTAGCAGCTTACTAATCATATTAAAAACATGCTAGTAACTATCTGAGACTATCTCTCTATCTGTGACTGTATTGCCTTCAAAACATTCAAACTTTAAACTTTTTAAACTTTTAAAAAATTTTCAAACTTTCTGGTAGGGCTTTCTCAAGAACTTTATCTAGTTTCCTGCTGCTGCCGTTCAAACGCTTACAGTTTTACATATCTGATAAATACTGAGTAATTATTCATACACTAAAATGATCAAGTAGTTTGAGAGAAAGACTTGACCTCAAAATCACTCAGAAACGCATGTATTTTTGTAGTGTGATGTCGCCCTCTGCTGGTTGTTCAGTCGAATTACTCTAAATCATCTTGCAAATGTGGGAAAGAGCAAACATTAGTGAAAGTGTGAGAAAGGAATTTTTTAAAGTTTAAATAAATAGAGTCACAAGCTACTTGCTAGTCACAAACTCTTAGTGATAAGGTAATATAAATATATTTATTATAATAATAATAATAGCAATGTGAACTAGCAGATTTGTTTTTTGTCTTAATTTTTGTTTGGAATGTCGCTAATAAGAAAATACAAATGTCAAATAATTTGATCTAGAATTATAAATTAATAAATAATATATAAATATATAAAAATAATAAATTATTAAATAATAATAATAATAATAATAATTGTATAATTATTATAAATATTAATGTATAATAGTAATTAATAATTAGTACAAGAACATAATAACAACATCAAAATAAAAAATATTTATAAAAATGATAAATATTAATAAGTAATTCATTTATTTAATTCTTTCTCAACCAGAGTATGTATGAATGCATTTATTTATTCATACATTTATTTGTCTTAATTTTTATTTGGAATATCGTTAATAAGAACATAATAAAAAAGCCAAATAATTCAATCTGGAATATTATAAATAACAATAATTATGTATAATTATATGTATAATATTAATACTAAAAATGTGAACTTGCAGATTTGTTTACTTTCTCGACCAGGGCATTTTTGTATTTTTTTTTTTTAAAGGAAAATCATGAACAAGAACATAATTAAAAAGTGAAGAATTGTCAAATAAATAATTGTATAATTATTATAAATATTAATGTGAAAAATTAATACAAAAACATAATGAAAGCATCAAAATAAATTTTAAAAATAATTTCTAATAACTATAAATATTTATGTGTAATTGTTAATTTCCCAACCAAAGCTGTTTGACTTATTTAGATTTTTTTTTTTTTTTTGAATTGAATGTGATTAGCATGCATGTTAACCGCTTGTGTGTGTTTGCGTTTTTAGCATTATTTTGCTCATCATTTCATCGTGTTATCTGGCGTTTCGGGTCTGCAGTCTGGAACAGCAGCTGTCCTTCCTCAACACACAACCGTCGATGAGCATGAGAGAGAGGTACAAACACACACTCTTTCATCAGTCGAGTCTGTTTTTGTCCCTGTGATCATTATAAACACTCTTCCTGCAGGTAACCCTGGTTAAAGCCCGTGCCAACACTGAAACCGGCTTTGCCATCAGGAGAGCAGCGTCTGTAGACGATTAAACCAGCTCAGTTACAGGTACAACACTAGTCAAGTAGTTAGCTAACCGACCAGCAGAGGGTGACGACGACGTTCAGCCTCGCCGCGAGACCCGGACGATCAACTGGAAGATTCCTGACATGAGGAATATTAGCCAGCTCCGCATCTAGGAAATATCCAGGATTCAGGATCACGCTGACGACTGTTACGAAGACCGTTCTGCTGTTACTGTACTCAAACGTTAAGAGACGGCTGGATAGTTTCACTTTTTTAACTCTTTCTATGTTTGTCTGTTGTTTTTCTCTTAACCAACCTGAAATGTGCATGTTTACCAGTGTTTCATGCACTGCTAAAAAATCATCTTGAGTACTTTTGTCTTGTTTACTGGTAAACTATTAAAATCACAAAACAAGTATAAATTATATATTTATACTTATTTGGTGATTTAGTAAAATATATAAAAATATTTTTTAATTATAATATATATAATATTTAATTTCCAAATGAGTAGAAATTATATATAATAAATAATTATATTTTGTTTAATATTTTTTAAAATTCTTATTTTAAATTATTTCTGGAGGATCATGTGACACTGAAGACTGGAATAATGATGCTGAAAATTCAGCTTTGCATCACAGGAATAAATTATATTTTAAAATATATTCACATAGAAAACGTCTATTTTAAATTGCAATAATTTTTCACAATATTACTGTTTTTATTGGCAAACAAGACAAAATACTGATTAAGAAATTATTTTTGAACAGTGCAAAACATGTTCTAAGTTTCCTTGTAAATAAGTAAGAAAGGCAGCGACTGTTTGAGATTCTCACACATTTCACTTACAGCATTTCAAGGTCATAATCGATCACAAATAACTGCAGTGAAGGTCAAAGTCAAGTTACTCTGAGAGCGTTTGGTTGTCGTCGTTAGAGCGCTGAAGGACGTGTGTTATTGGAGCCTGTCGTATAATGTATGCCTGTAATCGTCAAATCTCTTTTATTTGTGATGTATTAAAGTGCATTGTAGGAGGCGTCTGTAGGTCGTTACGTACTTGAAATCTACGCTTGCATTTCAGGCATGCAGAACATGATGTAGGAAATTGATATTTAATACTTTGATCGTTTAGGTTTGCTGTAAATGAGAGATTCGGTATGTAGTCGTGATGTTTTGTACATATTGAATGTCAAAGTTATTGTCATGCTCATGATTTTGGCCACGCTGTAGTAACTGTAGATGTTTTGTAACTTTCTGACATGAAAAGACGAGAGGTAGAAAGTTCAAACTAATAAAAACTTTCACCAGATTCTGTCTCTCTTTATGTCTAAAAAACATACAGGTGTTGTTTTCCATTAGTTAGTTATAGTTAAGTTTATTTATTTATTTAGGTCTCACAACAATGCTAATCTCGGTAGGAACATATGCTATTCTCATGAGTTTAGCAAAATTAGGTTACAATAATTTTATTTGATGACTGCATTAAAACTAACTTTCAAAAATTAAATCACTGTGTTAAGTATTAGCAAGTTACGTAAAGATTCTGTGAAGACTATATTAGATGCTAAAACAATGCTAAACGGCTATTAGACCATTACTGTTACCACCCTGCAAACACAGAACGTTCCACTAATGTAAGTTTTTGGTTCCCGTTTGTTTTTGGGGTTTTTTGGGAACCAAGAACTTAACATTCTGGAACATTAGAATTACATTCTACAAACCAAAAATGAACATTAAGAAAACTTTTCTGGCTAACCAAAAACAAACCATAAAAACAAACATTCTGGGAACATTAGAATAATGTTAGAATAACGTTCTACAAACCAAAAACTAACTTTTTGGGAACTTTAGAATAACATTCTACAAACCAAAAACTAGCATTCTGGGAATGTTAAAACTTTCCTGGCTAACCAAAAACAAACCATAAAAACAAACATTCTGGGAACATTAGAATAATGTTAGAATAACGTTCTACAAACCAAAAACTAACTTTCTGGGAACTTTAGAATAACATTCTACAAACCAAAAGCTAACATTCTGGGAACGTTAAGAAAACTTTCCTGGCTAACCAAAAACAAACCATAAAAACATTCTGGGAACATTAGAATAACTTTCTGGAAACCAAAAACTAACATATTGGGAACGCTAGAATAATGTTAGAATAACGTTCTACAAACCAAAAATGAACGTTCCTGAAACGTTAAGAAAACTTTCCTGGCCTAACCAAAAACAAACCATAAAAACTAATGTTCTGGGAACATTAGAATAACGTTCTACAAACCAAAAATGAACTTTCTTTAAACGTTAGAAGAGAATGTTTTACAAACCAATAACTAACGTTCT
Organism: Labeo rohita; assembly: GCF_022985175.1. Lineage (NCBI taxonomy): Eukaryota > Metazoa > Chordata > Actinopteri > Cypriniformes > Cyprinidae > Labeo > Labeo rohita. Next base: position 28,128,088 of record NC_066893.1, read on the forward strand.
AGGAACGTTAAGAAAACTTTCCTGGCTAACAAAAAACAAACCATAAAAAATATTGTTCTGAGAACCCAAAACGAACATTCTTGGAACGTTAAGAAAACTTCCCTGGAAACAAACCATTAAAAAATGTTCTGGGAACATTAGAATAATGTTAACAAAAAAAACATTCAACAAACCAAAAACAAACTTCTGGGAACCAAAAACGAACATTCTGGGAATGTTAAGAAAACTTTCCTAGCTAACCAATAACAAACCATTAAAAACTAACGTTCTGGGAACATTAGAATAATATTAGAATAGCATTCTACAAACCAAAAACTAACATTCTGGGAGCGTTGAGAAAACTTTCCTGGCGACCCAAAAACAAACCATAAAAAGTAGCGTTCTGGGAACATTAGAATAACTTTCTGGAAACCAAAAACTAACATATTGGGAACGCTAGAATAATGTTAGAATAACGTTCTACAAACCAAAAACGAATGTTCTAGGAATGTTCTGGGAACATTAGAATAACGTTCTACAAACCAAAAATGAACTTTCTGGGAACCAAAAACTAACTTTCTTTAAACGTTAGAATAATGTCTGCAAACCAAAAACTAACATTCTGTGAATGTTCTACAAACCAATAACTAACGTTTTAGGAATGTTAAGAAAACTTTCCTGGCTAACGAAAAACAAACCATAAAAAATAACGTTCTGAGAACCAAAAACTAACATGATTTTACTAAGCTTTTCTTTGTTTTAGTGGATTTTTGTTGAAAGAAGTTAGTGTTTATTAACTCTATTAGCATTGGCAAAATAACCAACGTCAGACGCCAGCTCCGTAATATCATTACCATCGAATTAAATGTTCTGGTGACAAAATGTGGTGAAAAAATGATTAAACCTCTTTTCGCTAAGTTAAATGAGCTCTATATGTGAAGAGAGATACAGCGCGCGCCTCTACATTTGAGCGCGAATTTGACGAGCGCGCGCAATTTATGTCTGACAGGACAGGAAAGTTCGTTTTCTGAGGTAAGAAACTTTTTATATTTCGCAAAAAATTACGAAAATAAGGTAAGAATAATGACACTGGAATATTAACTCAGACAAGTAGTTTTAGAACAGACGAATTCACACCATAAACATATCGATAAAAAGGAAAGATATTGTTGTGTTCACTTTTAAAAGCGATTACATCCACAGCTGATGAACGATAGGTTGACAGCTAATCAAAATATATCTAAATATCTAAAAGCTCGATAAGAATAATCGAATAATGGTAGTAATCACTATCGTTCTTGGTGTGAGCTGGGCTTTACTGTACATTTCTTACTCTAAACAAAGTTTTATAACTGTAATTATTGTTCAAAAGTCTTCTGTTTCTGTTAAGATTGATGTTTTTACTTTTGTAATTGTATTTATTATTCATTTTGTTTTTGAATCCGCTCTCTTTTACTAAAGTGTATCTGTATTCAAACGCATGGGGGCGACAAAACATTAAGTTTCAAAGATTCGTGGCTCGAGTTTTGTTTTTGTCCGTTTTATTTGCAGTTACATGACCACAACATTATATAAAGCAAATACGTAATATAAACAGGTTAACAAAAAAGTGAGTGATAATAAAACAATGAGAATAAATACATTGATAAAGCTTTGAATTTATAGTTTTACATGTTAAGGGTGTAGATGTTGGTGTTTTTTTTAAAAAAACAAAAACACATCACTCTTAAATGATCATTTTCACTTTAGTATGGTCTGTTCTTTCTTCAGACTTAATTTTTGTGCTGTTCATGTCAAGTTATATCAAATATATTCCTCTGTAAATGACAGACTTTGTGCAGGAGAAACTGCAGGTTCTGTATCGTCCATTTTGTTTAATGTCAAAGGTCGTATGTGGGTTGGTTTGAGAGTTTCACCTAAGAATGAAGTAAAACAGATTCTTTTCTGAAAATATATTACTACAATTTAAACAAATTTTTGAACCCTCAGATCCAGCACTAATAATAAACTAGTTGTCAGATCTCACTGTTATGGTTTACCTTGAGGTTGATCATTTTAAGTGGGAATCTTGTGCACCTTCTTGACCTGTGGTTACACCAGTGACACACCTGGTTCCTCGAGGCCTAACACTGACATTTGAGGTGAGCAATTCCTGGAATGTTCCATCTCAGGGTCACGGTGAGCGAGATTTGACCCTACATGCTCATTCTGAAGGGAGTTTCTCCTTTGCACCAAAATTGCTCAATAATTCTGCCTCTGTGTTCCACAAAAGAAAGTCATACGGGTTTGGATCCACATGAGGGTGCGTAAATAAGGACAGATTGATGTTAACATAGAGGCCTGTCAGATTAAAATCTGCTCTGCAGCCTGGGATTTGTTTAAAACGGTGACATAAGACTCTGAAAACTGCTTCATTTGTGGCTGTTATTCACATACGGAGGATCTGTTAAACACGGCAGCCAAGAGCGCTCCAGTAAAACCGACTTTTATGGGTGTTTTGCGGTCTGAGCCGAGTGACTCAAAGGACATCAGGGGCGAAAAATAACACGGCAGTGAATTTGTGGTCTATGAGAAAACAGCATTTCTCACTCGAGATGTTTTAAAACAAGCCACTGACTTCATTAAACCATCTTAACCAGCCTAACACACAATATACAGGTTGCACATGCTACTTTTAATACTTTAAAATGAGACATACTTATTCTAGACAGTATTTGATTATACAAACATTTGGATGCTGCAATAAGTTTAAGATAAATCATCAATATTTTGGTCTATTTTCTACAGAGCCCCGAAAGGGGTGAAAAGTTATGAAAAGTTATATTTCTGTGCTTTTGCATTCTCTCACAAAACCTTTGCGTTTCCCAATAAACTTTGCGTTTGCTTACCGAACTGCAGCAAAACACAAAGTGGGGGAACCCAATACTTTTGCAAGAGAGCGTAAATGAGAGTGAGTTTTGTGAGCGAACACAAAGTTTCTTAGAGAAATGCAGTACTTTTGTGAGAAAAAGGCAACTTTTCAAGAGAAAGCAAAGTTTTGCAAGTGAATGCAGTCGTTTTGTGAGAAAACTCAAATGTTTCTTGCAAAGAAAGTTTCTTGGGGAAATGCAATTGTTTTTTGAGGAAACGCAAATGTTTTGCAAGTAAAGAAAGTTTATTAGGGGTACGAAAATGTTTTGCAAGAGAATGCTGAGTTGATCAGGGGAACGCAGTACTTTTTGTGAGAAATCACAAATGTTTTTTGGGGGAACGCAAATGTTTTGCAAGTGAACAAAATTGTGCAGGAAAACGTGAGTGTTTTGTGAGGGAAGTTTCACAGCGGAATGCAACACTTGAGAGAGAACACAAAGTTTCTTGGAGGAACACAAATGTTTTTTGAGAAAACGCAAATGGTTTGCGAGTCAATGCAAAGTTTCTTGCGGAAATGCAAATGGTTTTACAAGTGAAAGCAATCATTTTGTAAGAAAATAAATGTTTTGCAAGCAAACACAGTTTCTAAGGGGAACCCAATCATTTTACAAGAAAATGCAAATGTTTTGTGAGTGAACGCAAAGTTTCTTGGGGAAACGCAAACGTTTTGCAAGTGAACACAATAATTTTGTGAGAAAACGCAATTGTTTTGCGAGCAAACAAAGTTTCTCAGTAGAACGCATTTGTTTTGCAAGAGAATGCAAAGATTCTTGGGAGAATGCAATCGTTTTTTGAGAGAACGGTTTCTCGGGAGAATGTGATACTTTTGCAAGAGAACGCAAATGAGAGCGAATTTTGAGAGCAAAGTTTCTTGGAGGAACGCAGTGCTTTTGTGAGAAAACGCAAAAAAAGTTTTGCGTGAGAACATAACGTTTCTCGGGAAACACAGTAGTTGGTTTGCGAGGAAGTTTCTTGGGGAAATCCAAACAGTTTTGCAAGTGAATTCAGTCATTTTGCAAGATAACGCAAATGTTTTGCTGACAGAGTTTCTCAGTAGAACCCATTTGTTTAGCAAGAGAATGCAAAGATTTTTGGGGGAATGCAATAGTTCCGCGAGAGAACGGTTTCTTGGGGGAATGCGATACTTTTGCAAGAAAACGCAAATGAGAGCAAATTTTGAGAGCAAACAAGTTTCTTGGTACTTTTGTGAGAAAGCACAAATGTTTTACGAGCGAACGCAAAGTTTCTTGGGGGGAATGCAAATCTTTTGGAAGTGAAGCAATCATTTTGCAAAAAAACATGTTTTGCAAGCAAACAAAGTTTCTTGGGGACATGCAAATGTTTTGCGAGTGAATGCAAAGTTTCTTGTGGAAACACAGTAGTTTTATGAGAAAACAAATGGTTTGCAAGTGAATGCAAAGTTTCCTGGGCAAATGCAAATCATTTTGCAAGTGAACAATTATTTTGTGAGAAAATGCAAATGTTTTGCATGCAAATAAAGTTTCTCAGTAGAACGCAATTGTTTTTCAAGTGAATGCAAAGTTTCTCGGGGGAATGCAATATTTTTGCAAAAGAATGGTTTCTCGGGGAAATGTGATACTTTTGCAAGTTTTGAGAGCGAACACAAAGTTTCTCTGAGAAACGCAGTATTTTTGTGAGAAAGCACAAATGTTTTGCGAACAAATGCAAAGTTTCTTGGGGGAACGCAATACTTTTGTGAAAGAACGGTTTCTCAGGGGAATGCATTACTTTTGTAAGAGAACACAAATGAGAACTTTTGAAAGTTTTGAGTGAACGCAAAGTTTCTTGGGGGAACGCAAATGTTTTGGAAGTGAAGCAATCATTCTGCGAGATAACGCAAATGTTTTGCAAGCAAACAAAGTTTCTTGTGGGAACACAGTAGTTTTACGAGAAAATGCAAATCATTTTGAAAGTGAACGCAAATTGTTTGCAAGTGAACACAATCATTTTGTGAGAAAAGGCAAATGTTTTGCGAACAAACAAAGTGTCTCAGTAGAACACACAACTGTTTTGCAAGAGAATGCGATACGTTTCCAAGAGAACGCAAACGAGTGCGTTTTGAGAGAAACGCAGTACTTCTGTGAGAAGGCACAAATGTTTTGCGAGCGAACGCAAAGTTTCTTGTAGGAACAGTAATTTTTTGAGAAAACGCAAATGGTTTGCAAGTGAATGCAAAGTTTCTTGGGGGAATGCAAATCGTTTTGCAAGTGAACACTATCATTTTGTGAGAAACAATGTTTTGCGCACATTTTGCGAGCAAACAAAGTTTCTCAGCAAATGTTTTGCAAGAGAATGCAAAGTTTCTCTGGGGAACGCAATACTTTTGCGAAAGAACGGTTTCTCGGGGGAATGTGACGCAGGAGAACGCAAATAAAAGCGAGTTTTGATAGTGAACAAAGTTTCTTCAGAGAACACAGTACTTTTGCAAGAGGACAATTGTTTTGGGAACAGATGCCAATTTTCTTGGAGAAATTCATTATTTTTGTAAGAGAATGCAAATGTCTTATGAGCGATTGCAAAGATTATCAGGCAAGCGCAATATTTTGTGCAAGAACGCAAATGAGAGCAAGTTTTGAGAGTGAACACAAAGTTTCTTGGAGGAACGCAGTACTTTTGGTTTGCAGGAGAATGCAAAGATTCTCTGGGGAACACAGTAGTTTGAACATATAAATGTTTAGTAAGAAAATGTTAAGTTTCTTGGGGAAACGCAAATTGTTTTGCAAGCGAACGCAAATGTTTTGCAAGCAAACAAAGTTTTTCAGGAGAACGCAATGTTTTGGCAAAGAACACAAAGTTTACTTGGGAAAACGCAATACTTTTCCAAGGGACACACATCTTTTGCAAGCAGATATCTGTTTTCTTGGGGCAATTCAGTACTTTTGCAATACTTTTGCAAGAGAGTGTAAATGAGAGCGAGTTTTTAAGAGCGAACACAAAGTTTCTTGAAGGAACGCAGTAGTTTTACAAAAAAATGTGAATGGTTTGCGAGCGAACGCAAAGTTTCTTGGGGGAATTCAAATAGTTTTGCAAGTGAACTCAATCATTTTGTGAGAAAACACAAATGTTTTGTGAGCAAACAAAGATTCTCAGTAGAACGCAAATGTTTAGCAAGGGTATGCAAAGATTCTCGGGGGAACGCAATAGTTTTTTGAGAGAACACAAATGAGAGCGAGAGCAAACAAAGTTTCTCGGAGAAACGGAGTACTTTCGTGAGAAAGCACAAATGTTTTGCAAGCGAATGCAAAGTTTCTTGGAGGAACGCAAATGTTTTGGAAGTGAAGCAATCAGTTTGTAAGAAAACGCAAATGTTTTGCAAGCAAACAAAATTTCACAGTAGAATGCAATTGTTTTGCAAGAGAATGCAAAGTTTCTTGTGGGAAGACAGTAGTTTTACAAGAAAATGCAAATCGTTTTGCAAGTGAACGCAATCAGTTTGTAAGAAAACGTAAATGTTTTGCAAGCAAACAAAGTTTCTCAGTAGAACGCAATTATTTTTCAAATAAATGCAACGTTTCTTGGGGGAACGCAATACTTTTGCGAAAGAACGGTTTCTCAGGGGAATGTGACACTTTTGCAGGAGAATGCAAATAAAAGCGAGTTTTGAGAGCGAACAAAGTTTCTTCGGAGAACACAGTACTTTTGCAAGAGGACAATTGTTTTGGGAACAGATGCCAATTTTCTTCGAGAAATTCATTATTTTTGTAAGAAAATGCAAAGTTTTGCAAGTGAACGCAAATGTTTTGCAAACAAACAAAGTTTTTCAGGAGAACGCCAAAGAATGTTTTGCCAAAGAACACAAAGTTTCTCGGGAAACAGTAGTCTTACAAAACAAAGCAAATGGTTTGCGAGCGAACGCAGAGTTTCTTGGAGGAACGCAGTACTTTTGTGAGAAAACGCAAATGTTTTGCATGAGAACACAAAATTTCTCTAGAAAAACAGTAGTTTTACAAAAAAACGCAAATGGTTTTTTAGGGGAATCCAACTAGTTTTGCAAGTGAACTCAATCATTTTGCAAGAGAACGCAAACGTTTTGCAGACAAACAAAGCTTCTCAGAAAAACGCAACTGTTTAGCAAAAGAATGCAAAGATTCTCTGAGGAACTTAATAATTTTGCAAAAGAACGGCACATTTTTCAGGGGAATGCAATTCATTTTACAAGAAGCGCAGTTTTTCAAGAAAAGTTTCTCCAGGTAACGAAAGAATGCAAAAGCATTGAAGTATAATTTTTCCTCCACCTCATTTTTTTTTTCATCGCTATGTCCTCAGAAGGGAAAAGGCCTTTCTGCATGGCTGAATATATACCGCTCCTGACAGTCGTGATCTCCAGAGTGCTCATACTTTCAGGATGTTCCCCAAAGGCCTCCATGACTCCCAACTCGACATGAAGCTCAAAGCTCTCACAATCAAAAGACACGGTCACCTTGTCACCATCTGTCCTCTCAGTTAGAATGCACTTGGCAAATCCTGGATCGACCCCGTCAGGAAGCCGGACACATGTGGATTCCAGAATAGAACATTTTAGAATGTGGATTCCAGAATAGAACATTCTTAAAGGGGCAGTTAAAAAAAGGTGATAGTTCTGTCGTCATTTGCTCTCCCATTTAAACTCACGTGTAACAGACTCAAATTTACAGTAAGTCATTATTCTTTGATCATTTCCATCTGTCAGTGCTGTGCTTTTTATGAAGCTTAGCAGTATAAATTAACATCCACTTTAAATGGAAATCAGAAGCTCTGAGTTGTCCTTTTGTTTTTTTTACGGAAGAAAAACAGTCAGTCAAACGGGTTTGAAACGACATGAGGGTTAATAAATGATGATAAAATGGTTTCTTATGTGGGATCGGCTGTTTGCGCTGCCTGTCTGTTGGCCGTGATCCATTCGACGAAGTGAATCTCCTCCACCTTTCTGTGAATTGCAGCTCTAACACAAACACTGTGTTTATTTTCCTAAGGTGGATCCAGAGAAAAGATGCCTTGAGTGTTCTTACAAAACACAGAGCTCAGTTTCTCTTTGGATTGATATTTCAGAAGAACCTCAGCAGCTCTAAAGCTTTTTAATAATACAAATATTTAATAGAACTGTAAGTTTAAGACAAGAGAAGCTAATGTGTAAAAGCCAGAACTTTGGGTCAAAGTTTGATCAGTTTCACACTGAAATGTCCTGATTCACTGATGTTTGGTTGCTAAATGGTTGTTAAGTTTTCTGAGTGTTTTTTAGCCTGTCGCTATGCAGTTTTTTATGTGTGGCTGCTAAGGAATTGCTATATGGTTGCTAAGTGTTCTGAGTGTTTTTAGTCTGTTACTATGGTGTTTCTAGGATGTTGTAGGTGGTTGCTAGGGCATTGCTCTATGGTTTCTAAGTGTTTTGAGTCTGTTGCTATGCAGATTGTTGTGCGTGGTTGTTAGGGCAATACTATATGGCTGCTAAGTGTTTTTTTTAGTCTGTTGCTAAGCAGTTTGTTGTGGGTGGTTGCTAGGGCATTGTTATATGGTTGCTAAGAACTTTTTTAGTTTGTTGCTAAGCAGTTTGTTGTAGGTGGTTGCTAGGAAATTGCTATATGGTTGTTAGGTGTTTTGAGTGTTTTTTTAAGTCTGTTACTATGCAGTTTGTTGTGGGTTGTTGCTAGGGCATTGGTATATGGTTGCTAAGTGTTCTGAGTGTTTTTTAGTCTGTTGCTATGGTGTTTCTAGGATGTTGTAGGTGGTTGCTAGGGCATTGCTATATGGTTGCTAAGTGTTCTGAGTGTTTTTAGTCTGTTGCTTTGGTGTTTCTAGGATGTTGTAGGTGGTTGCTAGGGCATTGCTGTATGGTTGCTAAGTGTTCTGAGTGTTTTTAGTCTGTTTCTATGGTGTTTCTGGGATGTTGTAGGTGGTTGCTAGGGCATTGCTATATGGTTGCTAAGTGTTCTGAGTGTTTTTAGTCTGTAGCTATGGTGTTTCAAGGATGTTGTAGGTGGTTGCTAGGGCATTGCAATATGGTTGTTAAGTGTTTTTTAGTCTGTTGCTTTGCAACTTGTTGCAGGTGGTTGCTAGGGCATTGCTATATGGTTGCTAAGTGTTCTGAGTGTTTTTTAGTCTATTACTATGGTGTTTCCAGGATGTTGCAGGTGGTTGCTAGGGCATTGCTCTGTTGTTGCTAAGTGTTTTTTTTGGTCTGTTGCTATGTAGTTTGTTATGGGTGGTTGCTAGGGTATTGCTATTTGGTTGCTATGTGTTTTTTAGCCTGTTGCTATGCAGTTTGTTGTGGGTGGTTGCTAGGGCATTGCTATAGTTGCTAAGTATTCTGGGTGTTTTTAGTCTTTTACTATGATGTTTCTGGGATGTTGTAGGTGGTTGCTATGGCATTGCTCTATGGTTGCTAGGTGTTTTTTAGTTTGTTGCTATGCAGTTTGTTGTGGGTGGTTGCTAAGGCATTGCTATTTGATTGCTAAGTGTTTTTTAGTCGGTTGCTATGCAACTTGTGGGTGGTTGCTAGGGCATTGTGCTAAGTGTTCTGAGTGTTTTTTTTAGTCTATTGCTATGGTGTTTCTAGGATGTTGTAGGTGGTTGCTAGGGCATTGCTCTATGGTTGCTGAGTGGTTTAAGTTTGATGCTATGCAGTTTCTAGGATGTTGTGAGTGGTTGCTAGGGCATTGCTTTATGGTCGCTAAGTGTTTTTTTGGTCTGTTGATATAATTTTGTTGTGGTGGTTGCTAGGGCATTGCTATTTGGTTGCTATGGGTTTTTTTGGTTTGTTGCTATGCAGTTGTTGTGGGTGGTTGCTAGGGCATTGCTATAGTTGCTAAGTATTCTGGGTGTTTTTAGTCTTTACTGTGGTGTTTCTAGGATGTTGTAGGTGGTTGCTAGGGCATTGCTCTATGGTTGCTAAGTGTTTTTTAGTTTGTTGCTATGGAGTTTGTTGTGGGTGGTTGCTAAGGCATTGCTATTGGGTTGCTATGTGTTTTTTAGTCGGTTGCTATGCAGTTTGTTGTGGGTGGTTGCTAGGGCATTGCTATAGCTGCTAAGTATTCTGGGTGTTTTTAGTCTTTTACTATGGTGTTTCTAGGATGTTGTAGGTGGTTGCTATGGCATTGCTTTATGGTTGCTAAGTGTTTTTTTAGTTTGTTGCTGTAACGCCAAGCCAGCAGAGGGAGCCCTCACCCTAGGACTGCCTGCATGCTCCCTCTGCTGCTTCTACTGTTACTTCCTGTTTGACACTATTTAAAGACTGACCATGTGCTCAATACTTTGCGAAGTATTGCCCTGCTATATGGACTCTACCAAGCGTTTATCTGTTTTCTTTGCCTTGTTTAGTTCCACGGTCTTGTTTCATGATCATCGTTTTGTTGTTGTTTTCTGCCTTAGTTTTACTCAGTTCATTGCCATAGTTTTGTTCAGTTTCTTAGCATTGTTTCTTTGTTACTTTTGGACTGCTCACCCTTGTTTTTCGACTGTGCCTGTGTTTTGGACTACGAGTTTGTGTTGCCCTGGATATATCTGTTTGCCGGTATCGGACTCTGCCTGTCGACTACGATCTGTTCAAATAAAGCTCGCTTATGGATCTTACACGCTTCCCAGGGTCCTCATTACAGAATACTTCGCCACCCAAAGATCCAGCAGCTTACTCAACACAGATCACCATAAACCCAGCAGCTTCTGACCGCCAAGCCAACATGAGTGCAGACACCAAGCTAATCCGTTGTCGCCAAGGAAATCACCCCATTGAGCACTACGTGAAGGATTTTCTGGAACTGGCACATCATACTACCTTTGATGAGGTATGCCTTATGATATTTTTCAGAGGAGGACTTTCTGAGCCAATTTGTTCCCTCATGCCTTTTCCTGAATCCACTTGGACTTTAGAACGATATATTGACGTTGCATTGTTGCTGGCTGGGTCACCGTTTACTGTTGGGATTGCGGATGAGGGACTCTGCAATCCCACAGTAACCTCCATACCGCAGCCTTCTCATGTCGAGCCTGTTCAAGCCATGTCTGCCAAGGTCGCACCCACCAAGTCAAGGTCTGCTAAGCCACCGCCTGCTCACCCCATGCCTGCCGCTCCAGGGCCTGCTCACGCCATGCCTGCCGCCCCAGAGCCAGTCCACAAGATGGCTGCCGCCACGCCAGAGTCTGCACGCAAGATGGCCGCCGCCACGCCAGAGTCTGCACACAAGATGGCCGCCGCCACACCAGAGTCTGCACGCAAGATGGCCGCCGCCACGCCAGAATCTGCACGCAAGATGGCCGCCGCCACGCCAGAGTCTGCACGCAAGATGGCCGCCATCCCCAAACCTGTTCACAAGATGGCCACCATTCCAGAACCCGTCCACAAGATGGCCGCCATCCCAGAGCCAGTCCACAAGATGGCCGCCGTCCCCAAACCTGTTCACAAGATGGCCGCCATTCCAGAGCCAGTTCACAAGATGGCCGCCATCCCAGAGCCACTCGACAAGATGGTCGCTGTCTCCAAGCCACGCCACCTGATGGCTCACGTACTGGACTCACCCCTAACGGCTGTATGGGCAGCTAAAATGGCAGCTACCCCTGATTCAAGTCAAGCTGCAGAGCCAAGTCAAGCTGCAGAGCCAAGTCAAGCTGCAGGTGCATCTTCAGAGTCAGGTCAAGTTGCAGCTGTGTCTCCTGTGTCAAGTCAAGCTACAGCTGCTGCTCCAAAGTCCAAGGCTTCCAAGTCAAGTCCAGTTCCAGAGTCCGGCCAAGCAACAGAGCCCGGTCAAGCAACAGAGTCAAGTCGAGCAACAGAATCAAGTCAAGCAACAGAGTCAAGCAAGGACACAGCTGTTCCCCATGAATCAAGCCAAGTTACAGCTGTTCTCCATGTGTCAAGCCAAGACACAGCTGTGGTTCTCCATGAGTCAAGCCAAGTCACAGCTGTGCCCCACGAGTCAAGCCAAGTCACAGCTGTTCTCCACGAGTCAAGCCAAGACACAGCTGTTGTTCTCCACAAGCCAAGCCAATATACAGCTGTTGTTCTCCACGAGTCAAGCCAAGACACAGCTGTTGTTCTCCACAAGCCAAGCCAATATACAGCTGTTGTTCTCCACGAGTCAAGCCAAGATACAGCTGTTGTTCTCCACGAATCAAGCCAAGTTACAGCTGTTCTCCATGAGTCAAGCCAAGACACAGCTGTGTCCCACGAGTCAAGCCACGTTACAGCTGTCGTTCCTGAGTCAAGCCATGTCATTCCTGAGTCAAGCCATGTCGTTCCTGAGTCAAGCCAAGTTGCAGCAGATCTTCACGAGTCAAGTCAAATTGCTGCTGTCTTCCCTGAGCCAAGTCAAGTTGCGACTGTCGTCCAGGAGCCAAGCCAAGTCGCAATTGATCTTCATGAACCAAATCAAGCCACGGCAGGCCTCCCCGAGTCAAGTCCGGCCACGGCAGGCCTCCCCGAGTCAAGGCAGGAAACTGTTGTCCTACCAAAACCTCACCAGGTCCCCTCTAACCTTCTCAAACCACCTCCCATATCAGCTGACCAATCAAGCCACGCAGAGCCCACGCTCCCAAGCCACGCAGAGCCCACGCTCCCAAGCCACGCAGAGCCCACGCTCCCAAGCCACGCAGAGCCCACGCTCCCAAGCCACAAGTCCATAACACTATCTACTGTGCTGCCTGTAATGGCCGTCGCCATTTTCAGTGTGTGGGCTGCACACTATGTTCCAGAGGCCTCACCTGTCCACGAGTCTGCTCCAGAAGCTTCGTCTGTCCACGAGTCTGCTCCCGAAGCTTTGTCTGTCCACGAGTCTGCTCCAGAAGCTTCGTCTGTCCACGAGTCTGCTCCAGAAGCTTCGTCTGTCCACGAGTCTGCTCCAGAAGCTTCGTCTATCCACAAGTCTATGCCAGAAGCCTCTCGGGTCCAAGAGTTTGCGCCAATACCTCCTGAGGTGTCAGCATGCTTTGTAGAACCTCCTAAGGAGGTGGCATCCATTAATGAACTCACTGCCTCGCCTGTCCACGAGTCTACACCAGATGCCTCTTCTGTCCAAGAGTCTGCGCCAATGCCCCCAGAAGTGGCAGCTCCGGCTGCAGAACCTCCTAAAGGGGCGGCGTTTCCCCGGCCTGCTCCACGGCCCTGGTCCTCCAAAGTTTCACGGTCTGCTATTGCTCCACGGCCCAGGACCTCCAGTGTTCCACTGTCTGCCACAGTTCCACGGCCCAGGACCTCCAGGGTTCCACTGTCTACCACAGCTCCACGGTCCTGGTCCTCCAGTGCTTCACTGTCTGCCACTGCTCCATGGTCCAGGTCCTCCAGTGCTTCACTGTCTGTCCCTGCTCTACGATCCAGGCCCACCTGCTCATCATGGACCTGGCCCTCCGTCCCACCCCCTGTTTTGCCTCTGTTCCCCCACCCACCTGGACGGTTGTTGTTTTGAGCGCCAGGAGTCGCTCCTAGGGGGGGGATTCTGTAACGCCAAGCCAGCAGAGGGAGCCCTCACCCTAGGACTGCCTGCATGCTCCCTCTGCTGCTTCTACTGTTACTTCCTGTTTGACACTATTTAAAGACTGACCATGTGCTCAATACTTTGCGAAGTATTGCCCTGCTATATGGACTCTACCAAGCGTTTATCTGTTTTCTTTGCCTTGTTTAGTTCCACGGTCTTGTTTCATGATCATCGTTTTGTTGTTGTTTTCTGCCTTAGTTTTACTCAGTTCATTGCCATAGTTTTGTTCAGTTTCTTAGCATTGTTTCTTTGTTACTTTTGGACTGCTCACCCTTGTTTTTCGACTGTGCCTGTGTTTTGGACTACGAGTTTGTGTTGCCCTGGATATATCTGTTTGCCGGTATCGGACTCTGCCTGTCGACTACGATCTGTTCAAATAAAGCTCGCTTATGGATCTTACACGCTTCCCAGGGTCCTCATTACAGTTGCTATGCAGTTTCTAGGATGTTGTGAGTGGTTGCTAGGGCATTGTTATAGGGTTGCTGTATGGTAAGATTGTTCGGAGTTGTTTTTTGACTTGATCTATCTAGATTGTGAAGTCTAGACTTATTAATTTGCCATGTTTTCCTGTATAAACCATGAAATGAAAACATCATTCTCTAAGGAAACACTGGTTTTATTGCAGATGTTTTAGACTTAAAATAGAAGTGAGTTTCTTGTTAAATTAAAAGAGCAAATGTGCTGTAACTCTCCCCCAGTGAATATTAGCTTAATGTTTCGTGTCTCTTACTCCTGATAAAACTTTAGTGTGATTTAACCATCAGGCATGGAAATAAAGATCAGCTAATCCCAGCGTCTCAGTCCAGTAACTGTTTAATGAGCTCAAGTATTGATTGAAGCCATAAAATGACAGACAGCACATATATCCTGTGAACTACGCAGTGTTTTTACTGGCAGACAAATGTCTTTGTGTGGCAGCAAATTCATTGTTGGGTTTTTTCCAGTGAGTAGACAGAATGAAACAGAGCGCTGAGGTAATTTATAGGGTGGATGACAGGTAAAGACTTTTATTAACATAGTGATTTGATACAGGGCAAAGATTAGGCAGCTCACACTAATAACCAAAAACATCTGCTTCCTATAAAGTCCTTCAGTCAACCTACAGAATCCAGAGTTAAGTGTGTTTCTGTTAAAAACGCTGTCATCTACATCTTCATCACACATTCACTAGTTCAGAAACAGCTACTTCTAATAAGATTGAATTAATTTAATATAACTTAATCTATAAGACACAAATTAGGGTGACTTGGGTCATTAAAAAGAAAAGAGATTTTTTACAATGTTTTATGACAATTTAGCAAATTTCCCATCTTGTAGTTGCCATTTTTTTAAATATATATATATATATATATATATATGTATATATATATACATAAACTCAAAACTGCAATGTTTTAATGTAAAGACTATAAATACAAAATATATTAAATGACTATAATACAACAAATAAATTAAATTGTATATTAACTTGTAACTATTTAAATTTACTATATATACCAACTTGAAACTGCAATTTTTTAATGCATAAACAAAGGTTAAAAATACATTACTATAATACAACAAATATTAAATTGTATAATGAATTATAGAATTAAAGTAATTTAAATGAT